>NC_037538.1:15976679-15981800 GCF_001531365.2 Cynara cardunculus var. scolymus
ATTATCTTTATAAAAAATTATATTATTAAACCAAATATAAATTAATTTGTTTTTAAATTTTAATCAACATTTAATACTAATATCACTTATTTTTTTTCAAAATTTTACGACATCTTCAAATTTATATTTCATTAAAAAATAAAAACATTTTTTTTCTTAAAACCACATAACATCATAATATTGATAGACCCAAAATTTAAAACGAAACATTAAAATCAAGATGTAACTCACTGCATTGCGCGTAAACCCTTCTTGTTTATATTAATTGTAATTATCCTATTATTTAAAATTAGAATATGATCATGTCGATTATGTTTCCATCATTTAATGTATCTGCATAATCGCTCATATTGTGATATTATCAGTTTCAAATTCTTTTTTAACGGAGAATGGAAGATTCCAATGGTTTCGGAAGGAAGCTATTGTGATATCGTTGTAATATTTGTGTGATAGTTGACCGGAAGAGAATTTAGATTCGCCCGGCCAGCAGGCGGACGACGTGCTTATCTTGTGTGACAACACTACAGAACGAGTGGCTCTTCTAGGCAGGCAATTGTGTGTCGATACTATAGAGAAAGCGGTGCTTTCGTGTAACATGTTATGGTCTCGACGCTATTAAATACAACCCCTGTTTGATTACTCTATTGTGATATTTGTGTGATAGAGTATTGAATATAGCCCTGTTCAATTACTCTATTACGATATCGTTGTAATATTTGTGTGATAAAGTATTAAATACAACCCGTGTTCAATTATTCTATTGTGATATCGACTGTGCTGTGATAAATATGTGATACCCTTGAATATGACCCCTGTTCGATTACAACTCTTCCATAGTAATCATCCAGCCAGCTCGGTCTATTGTGATATTGACTGTGCTGTGATAAATATGTGATACACTTGAATACAACCCCTATTTGATTACTCTATTGCGATGTCAAATGTGATGTGATATATATGTGATACAACCTTAATCAATGACAAACAATAATCGAGCCCTAATCAGTGGATAACCACCGTTGACGATGTTATCACTTCCTGATGATTGGAGTAATCGTGATCGTCTTATTTGAATGTTATCATTTCAATTTTCAATTTTACCCTTCCATGTCAAAATATTTTTGATATTTTTTAATACTAATTTTAATTAAAAAAACCCCTTAACTTATGTTAATTTGTAATTTAAAACACAATGCTTGGTTTATGGACTATTTTTGCGTTCTCATAAATCATAGAGGTTCTCGTTTAAATTCTTCTTTTATATATATATATATATATATATATATATATATATTTTAGAGAAATACATGAAACAGTTTCATTAATTTTAGAGAAATACATGAAACAGTTTCATTAAGTATTATATGAAACAATTTCACAACCATATATGAAACAATTTCATCAAAAAAGTATTATATGAAACAATTTCACAAGATTAAACAATTTTATAAAAAATTTTCATAAGATTAAACAATGAAATCGACGGATGAAGGTGGTTTGCACGGTTTACACAAATGAAGGCGATTTTCATTTGATCACTCCTCTCTCTCTCTCTCTATCTATATATATATATATATATAGAGAGAGAGAGAGAGAGAGGAGCGTTCAAGTAAAAACTTGCCCCATTTGTGTAAACCGTGTAAACCAATCTCATCCATCCATTTTCTTGATCAATGATCAAGATTAGTTTACTTTATTTTAGGAAATTAAAAAAATATATATATTAAAATTTTATTTTATTTCAACAGTAAGGGCAAAAATGGTAAACAAAATTTAACATTTGGTAACATCTTTCTCAATATTAATTACATTATTTTCATTTTTCAAAGCAATATATTATTTTTAACTTTAAATCACATCCATCAATAAAACATATAAAAAATGAATATAACACACCATATTCAATTATATAGAGTGAATCGTTTTAAATTTTGAATTACATTATATGAACGAAATTGGTTTCACCATGAAAATGTTTCGGTTCACATAATCTATTTGCAACAAGACCCGGTTTCACGTTCATGAAACCTGTTTCATTTTCCTTTTCATAATATATTTTCAAAATGCACCGGTTTCATTTTCCTTTTCATCAACAAAATGGATCAACTACACCATCAATGCAACGGTTTCACCATAAAAATGTTTTGATTCACCTAATTTATTTGCAACATGAACCGGTTTCACGTTCATGAAACCTGTTTCATTTTTTTTTCATAATTTTTTTTTTCAAAATACACCGGTTTCATTTTGCTTCTCATAAAAAAAAGGATTAACTACACCATCAATGCAACGTGTTCACCATAAAAATGTTTTGGTTCACCTAATTTCTTTGCAACATGAACCGGTTTCACGTTTATGAAACTTGTTTCATTTTGTGGATTTTTTTTGTTCATCTATGTTTTGATGATTTCATTCTATAATTCAATTGTTTCATCAAGACACGACTTATGACAATATATGAAATCCAAAATTTTAATATTTTAATATATTTAAATATTTAAATGTTACCATTTATACAATTTCCTTTATTACGTTTCTTTAATTAAGATTTATTAATAACTTCCATATTTAATAGAAAATATTGTAAATGACCGAAATATCCTTATTGATTAAATTTAATTAGAAAAAAAGGAATTTTCTTATTGGTCGAAATTGGTTTACACGGTTTTTTAGAAATGCACGGTTTTCATTTGAACGTGCCCATATATATATATATATGACATTCTTTTGAGAACTCATTAAATTGTGATAATCTTGAGAAATTATACATCATGTATTTTATATGATTTTTTTTCCATCTAAGACTAAGAATTAAAATATTGATTAACATATATTTGTTTAACAAGTACTCGGTTTACATTGAGAACCTTTTTGCCATGTTTATGAAAAAAAAATACATGCAAAAAAGTTTCACATTGTGAAACGAATACATATAAAGCAATCACAATCACATTGTGAAACAAATATATGTTAAACAATATATTAAATACTATGCCTAGATAAAAAAAGATCATATGAAATAACACATGATGCACAAGTAATCGCATACAAATCATGCACATAAATGACTCTAAAAATAGTTTTTCTCCCAATTAAAGTAGATTTTGAAATTAATAAGATGAGATCTCATATGTATCGTATGATATGGTTGCTAATCTGCCAATAGTACGAGCGAGAGCTACCTGACCTTTACCCCCTGATCCTTGCAGCTCACAATCATCTGCTTAAATCTTGGCGTCCCGGTAGCGAGACCATATGTAACACCCTTAAAAGTAAAACATAGCAGACAATTTAAAACTTTTAAACTCCTTCAACTCAAAGTAACTTTACTATAGAAAATACATACAGTTTACCCAAAAGGAGAACAAGGTACGTATCAGAATTCTAAACAAAATATCTAATTCCTGGACAGAATTAGAATAAGCTGAGTGTTACTAATACCACTAAATCTGCTATTTTTAAAACTAGATGATGTCTCTAAGTCATCCTATCAGAACCTCTATAAAGCTCCATACGCCACTCGATTCCCTCTGAGACCTGATAAACCGCCCAGTGAATTAAAGCAGTTTCATATCATAAACGTAAAACAATAAAACTAGAAGAGTTCTCTTAAATCATTAATTCCATATTCAAAATAACATTTAAAATAAAAAAAATATCTTCACAAAACCTACCGTTTATATAATGAGATCCAATAGTTAGATGCTGCTTTAAATCAAAACCGACATCCAAACTCACCTTTCAAAATAAGTGAATAAGACTCGTTTCGCAACACACCAAAAATAAGATGATACGTTAATACCCTAAAATCACCGAAAGTACGAATAGACTCAATATCCAAGCAACACCTTTCGGTGACAGAGGAGACCAATTTTCGTCGACTATGGAGAAACACAAAGTAAGCCATGTGTCAATATTATCAAGTAACGCCTTAAGATCACTGTCCCAATGTCTAACTCCTCTCAAGGTTCCACCACAATACCTGAGGTCCTTGTTGCGAGATTTATTTAGAAATAAGATCTCTTGAAACTGTTAGCAATGGAGACCCGTGCAAGTATACACGTATCAACCCACTGTCATCTTTCACAAGTAGTAAAAAGGGTAAAATACCGAGTATCGATCCATAGGAACAGGAAAATCCAAACTTTCTTAAGTCAAACCAAAATAAAATTTCAGATGGAAAAATAGAAAAAATGTTTCTGAGTTAGTTAAAAACTACTGAGATAAACAATTATTTAAAAAGAAAGCAAGGGCGTAGGAATCACTATAGATTTCAAAGCAAATAAATAAGATAGAATTTTGTAGTTAATAACCCATCTTTATCCAACCATCATCTTGTGTAAATGTTACTCTCTTGAGGTTGAGAAATGCATGTATCCAAGGACCGATTCTAATATTTCCAAAATAAAATTAGTCATGACAATGGCACAATCTATCATTTGCATAAGTTGTACAGAATGAAAACAAGTCTCTTTGTTTCTAAGTAACTCTCTCGAGTATACCTTCGTATTGTTCAAGTTGGTGTGTTCGAGATGACTTATCTCTAAGTCCATCAAACTATTAATATTTTAACAAAAATTAACTTGTCAAAAGAAATGTAATTTTTATCAACATAAACTTGAATAAATGGTTGGAAAAATTTGTTAGTAATTAACAAATTTCTATCATCAAAATCGGTTTTTTATCTTAACGTTACCCTACACACAAGCTAAGGTTGTCAGTCTATTATTGCTTGGGCTCCTTGCATTTTAAAAAGACTAAAAAAATATGAAAGTCATGGTAAAACTAAATATTACTAGAGATTAAAATAAATTATGAAAAATTACTCGAAATATAAACTAAATTATGACGATTAATAAACATGATAATGACAATTTAAACTAAATTCAAACGACTAAATAAAAACTCACGATAAATAAAAACGATAATTTAAATTACATTAATTTAATGACGATATATATAAATAACAATAACAAAATAAAGAGGTAAATGATGATTAACAAAAGACTAAAAGTAAGGACTTTTATATATATATATATATATATATATATATATATATATATATATATATATATATAGACTTGGGATCATGTGAGACCAATGGTTTTTCGTGAGACCCGT
>NC_037538.1:15981985-15984639 GCF_001531365.2 Cynara cardunculus var. scolymus
TATATATATATATATATATATGATCAAATGAAAACCGCCTTCATTTGTGTAAATCATATAAACCAATCTCATTCATCTATTTTCTTGATCAATGGTCAAGATTAGTTTCATTTATATTAGGATGTTAAAAAATATAACTGTTTAATTGGAAAAAGGGCAAAATTGTAAACCGTCTATATCAAGAAATCGGGTAATCATCAGTTTTCTTAATCAACCATATTTTATCGCTATCTTCATCCCTTTCAATCAGGAGGAAGATCATACCATACAAAGAGTCAATTTAAATGATTGAAACGATTGATGAAATGATTTAAACGATTGATGAAACAATTTCATCAACAATTTGCTACATGAAGCATTTGTCATTTTCATGTTTTCATTACGTGATTCCGTTTCAATATAATTAGAAAATGGTTTCACTGTTTGCCAATTACACAACATGTTCTCAATCATTATGAAATGGTTTCACTTTCTTGTATTTCTTATGCCTTCACTTTTTTCTTACATTAATCATTCTTATGATCAAACTATTTAATATTGTTTACGTTTGAAAAAATTTAGGAAACAAGAAAACAAGATTATCGGAAAAAATTATATTATGCAATAAGTTCATCCATAAAAATTTCAGTAAACATGTTCATCCATAAACGTCCTCATACAAGAATCTGAATACGTTTCATTATATTTTTTTTTCCTTTTTTCCACTTAAATTAGTGCTCTTTTCTAATATAACATATTTTCTATCTTAGTAAATTATGCAACAATTTCATCACTACAGTTTTTGCAATCTGAACACGTTTCATTAAGCAAACAAGATAACCCAAAAGAAACTTGAAACAATTTCATCAACAACTATTTCAAAGGACAACTATGTTTTCAGTAACTGAATCTGTTTCAGCTATACGATAATGTTTTCGGTTCATGAATCTCTGTTTTAGTGGTGAATCATTTTTAAGAATATGGTACTGATTCTGTGGATCAAACAATATCAAAATTTCGATCTTCATATTCTAACTCGGAATCATCCTTCAAAAAATAAAACATTTTTAATTTTTAAAGCTAAATTAAATAAACAATTTACTATTACCATTTATAACATTTTCTTTATTATGTTTCCTTAATTAACATAACTTAATGCATTCCATATTTATTCAAAACCAATGTAAATGACAATTTAACGCTTAATGATTAAATTTAATTAGAAAAAAAGAATTTTCCTATTAGTCGAAATCGGTTTACACGTTTTTTAAGAATTAGACGATTTTCAACGGATCCCGCTTATATATATATATATATATATATATATATAGAGAGAGAGAGAGAGAGAGAGAGAGAGGATCAATCAAATGAAAACCGCCCTTATTTGTATAAACCATATAAACCAATCTCAACCACCCATTTTCTTGATCAATGGTCAATATTAGAAAAACCGCCTATATCAATAAATCGGGTAGAATCATCAGTTTCCTTAATCAATCCCATTTTGAATAAGGAAACAATATTTTGAACTATTACATTTAATGAATGAAATGATTTCACCGTTTATTATTTTGTAAAGTAATATATTATTTTTACGTTCACATATTTTAAAAAAATAACATCTATCATTAATATAGATCAAAAATATAAATAAAACACACCATAATCAATTCTACATAATGAATCCTTGTGAATAGAAATTAAAAAAAATTGTATTACATTACATGAACGAAATGGTTTCACGGTTTCATCAATACACTAATCAACGTAATCCTGATCAGATTTTGTCATTTTCATGTTATTGGTAGATGGATTTGTTTCATTTTGATAATTAAATTGTTTCATTGTTCACTAATTACACAAAATTTTCTTAGAAACCATGAAATGGTTTCACTTTCTTCAATCAACCATTTCATCGGCCAGTATGGTGTAACACCCCCATACTCCACATTTGCATAAAACACATATTTCATTACATAGAAACATGAATTACATCATAAGGTCCCACTAGTACATGGATTGCTATATGTACAAAATCTACATATAAAATTTCTAAAACAAATCATGTACTACTACATGTAATATAACATGTATCTTCYAAAAGCAGGGAACAGATTAGGAAAATAATCACATTTTYCCTTTCTCTTTAATATCCYCGGACCCAGCTATTCCTGCATTGCATAATTTAAAACAGAAAATGAGGGTTAGACCATACGGGTCTAGTGAGTAAATCCCCTATTTGCAAATGCAGGGTGACAAACATCAAAATCTGATAATGTTATCTTGGTTTAGAAATATACTGCAATATAACAAAGATGCAGTTCCCAATATCATACATAAAGAAGTATACCAAAAAATCTCACTTCTTTAAAATATCTCTAAACAGAGATCCAATATTCCCAGTATCAAAACTTTTTGAATTAAAATACCATTCCTTTAAAAGAAAAGATTTAAGGCAAAACTTGTCTGATATGTCAAACCATTTTCCTCTTCTCAATAACATCTAAATTATTACTTCTAAATAGGAATAATATCTCTAATTCATCAGGTCACAAAGAAATGATGATTCAAAGTTATTAAATTCAATTTAGTAATAATAATAAGAGTTATATTAATAACATCCACATATGACAATGCCACCCTTATTCCAAGACCACCTCTCCTTGATATGCCAC
>NC_037538.1:15984739-15988355 GCF_001531365.2 Cynara cardunculus var. scolymus
TTAGTTACACGAATTCAGATATGGGATGAAATCGGATAGGGATGAAATCGTTTAGGGATGAACATGTTTAAGAGATTTTAAGAGTTTTTAAGAGTTTTAGCCAAATATTTTATAAGATAGTATAGATTATGAAATGTTCTATTTTTTTAAGATATCTTTTTTAGTCATTTTACATTTAGTTTAACAACTAATTTTTGGCAAACGTAATACCTTATCAACTAATTTGCCAAACATAACTATGATAAAACTGATAATGAACTGAATAATCTTTCACTCTCCTTCGAGCACACATAAGACCTCAAAATAAAATTAAGGGGAACAAAGAATAGAATGAAGTATGAATCATGATTGACAACCATAAATGTTTTGAAAAATATGAAAATCAATAATTATCATCAATATTCTTAATGAATTACATTAATATTCACAATAAATTACATGGATTATAAGGATATTCATTATTATATGTATATACATGTAATTCATCATTATTTATTGGTTTTCAAAAGATAGTAAGTTTTCAAATGAATATATCGTTTTAGTAATTAATCATTTGAGGATTTTAAAATTTGTGATATCCGTTAGAAATTTTATCTTAAAGTTTTGTTTCACATGATTTTTTTCTATCCAAGTATAGTAATTAATATACTGATAACATATATTTGTTTCGCAACGTGATTGTTTCATATGTATTCGATTCACAATATGAAAAAATTTTACATGTAACTTTTGATTTACAAACATGCCAAAAAGATTCACATTGTGAATCGAGTACATGTGAAACAAACACATTGTAAAACAAAATATATGTTAAACATTACATTAAATTCTAGTTGTATATGGAAAAAATCATATAAAATAACACATGATGTAATAGTTCTTAAAGATCTCACAATTCATCTGGACAATATGTGAAAAAATGAAAAACCGTAATCATGGTGTTCCTCAGTTTTCATTTTTTTCCCTTGAACCCCTCTCTCTCTCTCTCTCTCTCTCTCTCTCTCTATATATATATATATATATAGGTGGGTTATTATACAACCTCTTACATTTGTACAACCAATACAACTCAATCTCAACCGTCCATTTAATTTGATGAAATTTATAGAAGTTTTGGTTATTTCCAAATATAAAGTATTAATCATAATTAATGAACCGTATTCATCTTCCATAAATATTTAAATCATAATAAATGAACTCTCATCATTTCTATAAATATTTCAATTTATTGGGTTGCATTGGTTGTACAAATGCGATATGTTGTATTTGAAACAAACTCTCTCTCTCTCTATATATATATATATATATATATACATACTAGGTTCGGACCCGTGTATAACACGGGTTAATGACAAAAGTTAAGCGAAACTGATATGTATTTTATAAAGAATTAATAATCAAAGGTAATTTATAAACCTAGACAAAGGTACAAGTCCGATTAAATTTTTGATATAAAGATGCTCTTACTCGAGAATTAAATGTTACATATACAAAGAACGTCATGTGCTTCGATGATCAGAAAAACTTCTAAATGAAGACGAACAATGTAGATCCAATGTGCAGCGCTGCGTAGTACATGCAGAGCCTTTGTATACCTCTGTATGAGACAAGCAAAGGGAATCAGAGGCTCTGGGTAGTACTTGCAGAGATAGAACTCTTACTCAAGACAAGTACAGAGCCTCTATGAAACTCTGTATGAAGGAAGGAGGCAGGGTCAGAATGACCCCGTAGCACCTGCAGAACCTCTGTTAAGCTCTGTATGAATAACGGAATCAGGCTTCAAGGACACAAGCGTAAAGAAAGTTTCCAGAGATTAAGACGAAAACTATTCAGAGTTACAAGTCTGAAGGCCATCTTCAAAGGAAGAGACAGAGCCTCGACGCATTACGTGAAGAGACAGAGCTCTTTCTCAAGACTTAAATGTAGAACCTCTGTGCAGCTCTGCATGAAACATGGAGTCTGGTTCAGAATGACCGCATAGCACGTGTAGAACCTCTGTTAAGCTCTGTATGAAGGACGGAATCAGGCTTGACAAACACAAGGGCTAAGAAATCCTCCAGAGTTCACGACGGACAATATCTAGCGTTGCAAGACTTCTAAATCAAGACGACCAATCTGGCTACAAGTGTGAAGTTCTTTTCAAGAGTTAATTGCTAAAATTAGCCAATGCTACAAGTTTGTATACATTTTTCGTGGACAGAGGCTCTACATTGTAGATGCAGAGCTGTTGTGTAGCTCTGCGTGAAGCATGGAATCAGGCATAAAGGTGTTGCGTGGTTTCTGCAGTACCTCTCTAAAGCTCTGTATGAATTACAGAAGTTTGGTCAGAGACTTTGTGTAGTACATGAAGTCCCTCTCTAAAGCTCTGTATGAAGCACAAAGTCCGAGTGAGAGAATTTGCGTAGCACATGCAGATCCTCTATGGTCGGATAATTATAATGCATAACATAAATGAAAAAAGAGCCTCTTAAAAATTAATAATAATATGAGTTAATAAGATGAAGTTGTAAAACAATATTTATAACACAATATAAACTGAACAATATAAGGTAATATGTAAAACATTAATAAAATAAGAACCATGTATCATATATTACTAAACACTTCTTTGTATACAACATTCGTTGTTTTACTGTCAATAATACCATCATCATCCATAATTAGTATTTTCAAACCTTGCTTGCTTTTGACTCTGGATAAAACAACATATAACTGACCATGCGTGAAGACCGGTTGTCTTAGAAATAAACCAACTTTTGATAATGATTGTCCTTGGCTCTTATTAAATGAGAAAAACTCTGGACATTAACTCTGACAGAAAACTTTGAACATTAACTCTTGAACACAAGAATTCAGAATTCTATTGTTAGGCTGGAAAATAACTCTGGAATTAACTCTGAATAAGAGGAATTTAGATTTGTCTTTTAAGTCTATAAAGTATCTACGAGCATAACTTTGAGTCACAAGAATTTTGACTTCTTATAACTCAGAAACGTAACTCTGAAGAGGAGTTTAGAGTTGTATTCTAAGTCTGTGAATAAAGTATATAACTAAGTTTGGAGCAGAACGTTTCAGAGTTATGTTGTAAGTCTGAGAAATAACCAATATCTGATGATTTCATGTTGATGATTTGTATCACTAATGTCATTTAAGTGCAATGGGATTAACTTGTTGACCAGTGTAATCATGATAAATATTGAACAGGTAAGGCAGGTGCGGAGTGCACACTTGTTTGAGTTTATTTTGATTTAAGATGAAGCCCCTAACAAAAGGGGTTCGGGGGCAGCGCCCCCAGTGGCGGTGTCCAAGGGGCGGCAGCCCCTAGCTGGGGTCGAACTTATGAATTTCTTTTTGAAACCAAATTGAATCCAACTTCAAACAAGTAATCCGGTCAACACTCTCTTCTTTAAATTGCACACTACTTAAAAATGGCCAGAGAGTGCAAATGGAAGCTTAGCCTTCCTTTTATATCTTTCTAAAAAAAGAGTTTGGCAGCTAAAACCGTCCTTACCATGAATGCATGCATGCATACACTACACATACATTATGCATGCCATCATCCATTTACAGGTATAATTATGCACACACACACATACACAAAATCATATATATATAT
>NC_037538.1:15988635-15991390 GCF_001531365.2 Cynara cardunculus var. scolymus
ATAAATTAATTAACTTTATATTATTATTAATTAATAAGGTGTTAATATTCTTCTAATAACTATATAAATTAATTAAATTCACATTATTATTAATTAATTAAGTATTAAGAGTACATGTTCTTCTAATTTTTTTTCCCGGGTAATATTGCTTTGTGAAAAATGCTTCMAAAATCCGAATTTGAAATTTTAAACCCGGTTTTGATGACCACTTCAGAGTTAAATTAAGACGTGAATTTTTCCAGAGTTATGTTGTAAGTCTGGGGGGCCGCAAGTGAAAATTGTGTCTAGATACATGTTTAGGCGGGAAAAATCAATAACCGTCGCACATAAACATGACACGTGTCCCAAAAGTTACTTATTTATTAGTATTTATAGATAGGGGTCCGTTCAAGGAAGAACTAATTAGTTTGTGGTAACCGTGAGATCCAATCTCAACCACAAACCAAAGGTTAAATTAAGAAATTAATAATTTTGATAATTTTAACTTAAAACATTAATTAAGTGCATTTTAGTCATTCTAGATTTCTCCACTCTTCTTTCTTCTCTATCCTCTCTCTCTCCTCGCCTCTCAACTCTCTCCAACGAACACCATATTGATACATGATGCACACTGTGATACGCTTCACAAAATAACGAAAAAACACAGTGTGATACACTTGGTAAATAAAACATTACCTGATATATTGTGTTACACTTCGTAAAACAACATAAATATATTGTGATACACTTCGTATAACGACAAAAATACATTGTGATACACACTATGATACAAGATCTGGTTGATGAATACAACTATGATACCACCATGTTACCAGTGTGATACCCGATAACTTTTAACAGTAAGAAGTTATATATTTATTTTTTTAATTGTAATTTCATAGAAAGAAAACTTTCATAATTTGTTTGATTAATAATGAAACACTATCAATCTATTTGATTGATAACCTTTAAGAAAAATATTAATGAAATTACTAATACACCTTTTTCTTAATTAAGGTAATATAGTTAATATAATAAAATGATTGTCTCATAATTGACCTCACAGTTACAACAAACTAATTAATTCTCATTTGATTAGTCATCTCTCTCTCTCTCTCTCTCTCTCTATATATATATATATATATATGACAAATTGCATGAAAAAATAACATACTTTTAAAATATTTATTTTGTTACCTGAGATGTGAAATCTCAAACTTCTAAGTACCTGGTTAACCAGTTTAACGATTAACATGTTATCATACTGATGTGGTGAATGATATGACATGTAACTCAATATTATTTGCTGATGTGGCATTTTTATATATAAATTACTTTAAATTAACACATACATAGAAACACATACGCGTGCGCACACGAATACACACACACATACACACACACATATATATATACTAGTTGTGTACCCGCGCAATGCGGCGGGAGCCATGAATTTTAACGATTTTGGAGTTCCACTAGTTTTATAAGATAAGATTTAACGATGATATAGGTTACACTTGGTCTTTACATATTAATACAATTTGAATAAATAAGAGTTATGGTTCCAATTACAGCCTATCAATGAAAAAAATTGTATGACAGTTTAAAATCTAACATATTTAAACGACTCCACAAATGTATTCGATTTACACAAAGAGCAAAGAATCAAGAAACTTGAGTTTTAAGATAAACACTTAAAACCAATAAAGAAAACTATAAATTTGACAGATCATAAGCCATGAAAAAACAAAAAAAGATGAGTTTTAGAATGAAATTTCAACTGCTTACCCTCTTTCTTGTCCAGAAACTCAGATTAAGGTTGAATTAATACATGTATATATATTTTAAAAAAGCCCAAGAACATATTAATTCAAAACATATTATACAGTGCAATTTGAACAGCCTAACCCCAAAATATATAGTATATATATAAATAAATAACTATCAAAGTATAAATCGTAAATATTAAAAATATTTTTTACAGTATATATAATATATAATAATATAATTAAATCAAAAATTATTCAATATTAGACTCATTTCGAAGGTATTGACGAGACGATTATAATGGTGTAACTTGTTAAAATAAAAATTTATTTTTTAAACATGTTTTAATTGATATACGATTATGTATGTTAATTTGATAAAAGTTTAAAATGAAATATTTAAAAGTAAAGGACGTAAAGGAAATTAATTAATTAATTATAAGGGTATAAAGTGTAAATTTAAAATTATAATTTAAAAAAAATCGATGAGAGGGTGAGTGTATGTGAGGGGGTGAGTGTATGTGAGAAGAGGAGATGGTGAAAAAGTGAAAAAATAAGTATAAAGGGTATTTTGGTCATTTAGAATTTTAAGACTTTAAGACTTTAAGACTTTTGCTAAATTTGCTTAATAAGATAGTATAGATATATATATATATACTAGAAGCGTACTCGCGCAATGCAGCGAGATACATCGTGTTTTTAATATTTCATTTTATTCTTTATCTCAATCGATGTTATAATGTGGCTTTATGTGATTTTGAGAAAGCGATGATGTTTTTATTTTTGAATAAAATATATGTTTGACGATATTATAAAAATTTAACAAAAATATATCGATATTAGTATCAAATTAACTATTTGAAATTCCTCATTTTTTTGGTGTAATTTTTTAATCCAATTTTTTTATAATTTAATTTATGTACAATAACGAAGTAATTTATATTTGGTTTAATAATATAATTTTTTATAAAGATAATAATTATTTATTTTGTTGGAACTCGATAATTATT
>NC_037538.1:15992450-15999645 GCF_001531365.2 Cynara cardunculus var. scolymus
ATATTTAAAATAAAATGTTTATCTTGTATTTGATTATGTTTATCTGCTATTAGTTACACGAATTGAGATATGAGATGAAATCGGATAGGGATGAAATTGTTTAGGGATGAACATGTTTAAGAGTTTTAAGAGTTTAAGAGTTTGTAAGAGTTTTAGCCAAATGCTTTATAATATAGTATAGATATATATATATCATAATATTTAAATAAAATATAAAACATCATCTTCCGATCCTCCCCATCGTCCACTCTTCAAACAAGAACTCAAATTAAACTAAAATCTAGATGTAAAAATGTTCGTCATTTATCTAACCTCAAAATCTTCTGGGACAAAATCAAAAGCAAAATCAAGATTTAGATTTTTGTTTGGGTTTAAATTTTTTATAAATACATCTCTTCTGCTTGGTATCCAACTCTCATCTTCTTCATTTAGAGAGTAGAAACCCCCTATCTACTCAAATTGAACACATCATCATTCATCTTTGATTGAATTTAATAAATTTTCTGACGTTCCAACAAAAACAATCGTCCAAAACCATGAGATTTACATGTATATCATTAAATGATGCACAACGTGTAAATTATTCGATTATTCCAAGTAGATGAAATGTAATTGAATTATTGTAAAAGTCGCGTGACAAGTCGCCCGAGTTTCTAAACTCGCTTGGTCCTTAAAACTCATGGTGGAACCCACCTAACCCACTGTTTTGGCCTCCAAATCACTTCTTGATACACTTAATCATTCCCTTTGAGTCTTAGGTTGACTTACGTCTTCAAAATTGGTCAAATTCTTGCTGATTTCATACCAAGTTCCACTATTCTTCCTTTTCTCCAAGATTTTCAAATCTTGTACAAAACTTGGAAATAAATCATCTAAATGTCGTTGTGTTTGCTTGGATACCGAGCTAAACATCTTGGAAAGTGGTATTATAAGGCCAAAACCGACATTATCAACAACCCCACACGGAGTGTTGCTTGTCCCCAAGAAAATTAGCGACAATAAAAGGAAGAGAGTCTTAAGCAAGTCTAATTCACATTACATGACACATGGTATACTTTTCATAAGCAACAACTGTGTCAACACACGATCTAAAATAAGAATTATTTAAAAGATAATCATTGAAGATGGAACTAAAAACAAAGACACCATGATGATTTCAACTGATTAAAATACACTTTCGGAGATGATTTCACCTCGACCCTACCTCACAAAATGATCTCAATACTCTCGAGCCCTAGGTTATCACACATTGCAACTCATGAAGTCAGAGGCTATGTACAATAAAAAAATCAAGGTATATCTACATGAAAGTAATGTGAAAGATGCATAATTGTAAGTAAGGATAGGAATAAAATAGTAAAACAAGAAATACCAGTCTACATTCCTCACATCTTTGAGAAGATTATCCAGGTCTTTATTAGGTTGTTACAAGGCTTAGGGTGTTGACTAAGAAATGAACTAAGGAATACCCCTTTTTTCAACTTTGAACTAATTCCCGTTACACCTTTTGGTGTCTTGGAATCCTTCACACTTTTGTACCTTTTCTCGTATGCTCAGGCAAATTGGCTCTTTTTTTTATAGCTCCATGACCCTTTTGGGTCTGCTCTTTGCATCTATTGATGGTCTAAATAATTTCATGAAGTTGAAAATTAGTGTATTGATATGTTTAAATGTATATCAACGTGATCACACACATGGGTTTTTATGTGAAAGTGTTTTTGTGTCGTGTAACTGATACGACGTACATGTTTAGATATTTGCTAGCACATAGTACGAAAATATGGTTTGTTTGATACATATGAGAGAGCCATATTTGTACTAGTTCAAAACCATGAGAAACTTAGAAGTTCGATTGCACTTGGATATTGAGATCTCAATCCAAAAGTTTGTATTTTGATATACTGATTGTTTACATTGCATTATATACATGTGGTATACTCGTACAATAAACCACACGATCTTGTTAAGCCATTTGGCTTATGTATGTTTATATTCATATACCTCAAACATGTTTTCCTCATAACAACTGCATCATTACTTAAAATTTAGTTAAGTAAACTTAGATACGATATATCAGTGATAGACTCAAGTTTCTTTTTAACTTGGTAATGCACTACAATTACATTTAAGAAAATGGTACTTAAAAGACTATAAAAGAAATTTGAAGACACGTATGTGTAGCTCCCTTCTCGATGAGATTCAATGACGTTAATATAAAGATGAAGGCCCCACTCCTAGCCCAGCCCAACCATAGTTCATTTAGCCTTCCAAGTTCCACCGTTCCACGACTTCACCTTCATTCATCGACCACCATCGCTTATCCTATAGTATATCAGTTATTGAAGTTAGCTTTGGTTTTGCCAAATGCTACCGCAACAGTCGAAAGATGTTTTTCTGCTATGAAGATTGTAAAGTCATATTTGCGCAACAAAATCGATGTTGAACTTTTGAATGCTGCAATGATATGTACTATAGAAAAAGAAGCACTTCTCACAGTTTCAAATGACGATGTAATTAGTCAATTTCAAAAGATGAAGAGTCGTAGGACACAGTTGTAAGAGGAAACTTTTTATCATTTTTGTATGAAATTGAAGTTAATTATTATTTTATCTTATATCATGCTTCGTACAATAAATTTTTCTGCATCCGCCATTGATCTAAAGACTGATGAAGTCACGGCCTAGTTCGGTTCATATGGGCTTGCCCAAACGTCCAACTATACTATACGTGAGCAGTTGGGGCTATACATGACATGAGTTTGTCGGGTTGAAGATATTCGACCAAACCATTCCAATGTTTACGGTTTCAAAAATCTCAACCCAACCCAAATAAAAGTATGTCAGTTTGGTTGGTCGGATTGAAATTTTGGTACATCACTTTACAGTCTAGCTAAAAGATTGTATTTAAACGGAATAAAATCGAAAAAGAAAACATGCTTAAAAAGGTAAGAAGAAATAATATAGGGGACTAAAGTACAAATTGTCCAAACCCAATAAATTCAACTTAAGGGACTTAAGATGGAAATGACAATAGAGTTGAGGGGGGAAAGCTGTAGTAGCTTCAAACCATATATATAATCCCCAACCATGAGTAGGGTTTCACAAGAGAACTGAATCTTAGGGTTTGTTCTGCTTCCCTCCGCCGCCGTATAACCTCCTTTCTCCGTCACTCACGATCCAACCATGGCCGTCGGGTACTCTCGATCTCTCTGTGCATTCACTCTCTATGCATATCGTTCGTTTAGTAAGGACTGATTTCTTATGTATTTGTTCAATTTGAAAACTTTGCAGGAAGAACAAGCGTATTTCCAAGGGAAAGAAGGGTGGGAAGAAGAAAGCGTGAGTCAATTTTGTTATTAATTTGCCACTGGTTTTGATCTTCTTTGATTCTGATTAAAGCAATGTGGTATGATGTAATGCATTTATTAAGTTTGTTTTGTTTTTAAATTATGTAAATGAACAGAGCTGATCCCTTTTCAAAGAAGGATTGGTATGATATCAAAGCCCCATCTCTATTCAGCACCAGGAATGTTGGCAAAACCCTGGTTACCCGTACCCAGGGTACTAAGGTAATTTACTTTCTCGTTTAGGTGTGAAGATTTGGTTTTTCTGTATCACTTGGTACATGTTTGATGAATTGCCTATAAATGAGATTCCGTTTTTTGACCATATTGGATTTGTTTGTTTTGCATTCATTTTGTGTTATAATTTGACAACTCTC
Organism: Cynara cardunculus var. scolymus; assembly: GCF_001531365.2. Classification (NCBI taxonomy): domain Eukaryota; kingdom Viridiplantae; phylum Streptophyta; class Magnoliopsida; order Asterales; family Asteraceae; genus Cynara; species Cynara cardunculus. The sequence goes on from NC_037538.1 coordinate 15,996,171, forward strand.
TAAGGTTTTTGAGAAAGCTAGATAAGCCCGTAATCAACTCTCATTTGATTTGTAATAGTTCATGGGTGCTTAATTAATGATATGGTGGTGACATTTTATTTTTTGAGGAGTTTGATCATAATATTTTGTTTAGCAGTTTGGGCATAGATAACAAATGGCTTTATATATTATGCGTGATAGTTGTCCTGATTGCTTGTGACATTTCCATCGTTTTGTTTCTTCTAGTTGCTAAATAGATTCCTTTCCCTTTATAAATTTCACTTTATTAGATGCCAATGCCTGTTTTGGCTTGTTATGCGCTTAAACTTGATGAATTTGTTCTTCAACTTATGAGTTTTAAATTGACTTGGACCAATTTGCTGCCTTAATATACAATATCATGAGTTGCATCCTTGTTATAAAGTCTAGTGGTTGTTTGAGACTCAGACCAAATTGCTAGTATTTAGTTTGACATATACACACACTTAAGTTTTGATTTTTTTTGCCTCTTTTTCTCTGGAATTCTTATTAATTTTAAGTATGTGCTTAAATCACATATTTGTGACTCAAAAGAAGCAGGGCCTTTAAACTCTGCATGTCAATGTGCTATAGATGGTGAATTTTACAAGTTTGCCTTGGTTTCAATCTGTAGGAGTTGAGTAAATATCTATTTGCATTAGTACTTGAAATTTGCCGAATTTTGCTCTATTTTTAAGTTCTGGATGTGTTAGATGATGTTTCTTTCGTTTGTGGAGATTTTTCTGGTATCCTAAATTCTTACAACCATAATTTTTTTATAATGTTTGGGTCTAGACTTAGTTTGGAACTTACATCTTTTCATCAGATTGCTTCAGAAGGACTTAAACATCGTGTTTTCGAGATTTCATTGGCGGACCTCCAAAATGATGAGGATCATGCATACAGAAAGATCCGCTTGAGGGCTGAGGATGTTCAAGGGAAGAACGTTTTGACCAACTTCTGGGTATGATGGTGTATTGATTATTGCTTTTTTTTTCTTTTATGATGAATTATGTTTATTGATTTTTAACTTTGTATTTTTCAGGGGATGGACTTCACTACAGACAAGCTGAGGTCTCTTGTTAGGAAATGGCAGTCTTTGATTGAGGCTCATGTTGATGTGAAGACTACAGACAGCTACACTTTGAGGATGTTCTGCATTGGATTTACCAAGAAACGTGCTAACCAGGTGAAGAGGACTTGCTATGCACAATCGAGCCAGATCCGTCAGGTATTATTTATAGGATATTATATAATTTTGGCTCTTTACTATCTTGTAATTAAGAACAGTTTTATTCTCTTATTAAACATGCAATATTGTTGTTGGATTGTTTTCAGGGAGATTATAATATATGCTTATGATTGTAAATTGTATTGGTCATTTGTACATTCATAATCATAAGTTTTTTCCGATTTCTTAGATCCGTAGGAAGATGAGGGAGATCATGGTAAACCAGGCGCAGTCTTGCGACCTTAAGGAGCTGGTTCAGAAGTTCATACCTGAATCAATTGGCAGGGAAATCGAGAAGGCAACATCTAGCATCTACCCTCTGCAGAATGTTTTCATTCGCAAGGTTAAGATCTTGAAGTCACCAAAGTTTGACCTTGGCAAATTGATGGAGGTAAGCTTTGTAATATTATGCTAGCTTTTTAGGAATTATATTTGAAGTCATCTAATCATTGCTATTTTGTTATTTGGTGCTTCCTTTTTGACAATTTATAACTTCAAAAACTTAATTTGTCTTGGCTCTTAATGTTTCCATACAGAGCGAAACAGAATCCTCATCCACTCTTAATGGTTTACGGTTCTATGTTTTTTACATTTATAAATTATATTATAGTATATGCAACCATTGCGGATCTATTTCAATGTATAGGGAAAGCTTCTTGAGTGGTAAACAATACACACTTGGCAGTTGGCATTATAGAAGTCAATCTTTGTTTTGGGGGGAGAGTTACTGTAGAGTGATGACATTAACGGCCTGCTGGAAGAATATATGTATAAACCATTAAAAGCGAAGTAAATCTTGCAAAGTAGATATTTTTACATTATATTTAAGATTTGATCGGTTGAAACAATAAAAAAAATCAGTAAGAGCATTTTAATATCCCCCCCTATTAGGATCACTTAGTTGGTCGGGTTGCTGCTTATTTAGGCTTCTTAGTTGGCGACCCATTTGTCGAAACACTCGTGCTTTGATTAGTTGTGGTTGCTTAGGCTGCACGGGAATTAATCGTTTTTATAGGGTAGAAAATGAACCAATCACTAAGTTAAGCGAATCATAAATCTAAGCGGGGATCGACAGTCTTTTCTGTACTTGTTCATCAATCAACTCTAAATATTGTCAAAAGTAATGTGTCATTAACATAATTAAATTTCCCGTATTAAGTAAAGTAATCATATAAACCAAACAAAATCAAACCAAACTAAGTTGACAAATTATATATCTGACTTGAAAATAGAGTCAGGGTGGGATGTATGCGGATATGTCTTCTATCTTCTACCCAAAAAGTAGAACCGTTGTTTTGAAGACTTGACTTGTGCAATGGGTATTGTATTTAGTACTGTATAAGATCATGTCTTTTGGCTAGATGATTGTATTTACAATGCTTTCGTTTCTTTTTCACGTAATAGGTGCATGGTGATTATTCGGAAGATGTTGGTGTTAAAATGGAACGACCTGCAGACGAGCCAATTCCCGAAGCAACTGAAGTCATTGGCGCTTAAAAGTTATTTTCATCCTTTTACTTTTTTTTATTTCTTCGATTCTGAGACGTAACAAATGTCGATTTTTTTTGTGGAGATGGATGGTGATATTGTAGTCTTTTGAAATTGGATGTGCAATTTTGTAGTTTCAACTATTTGATGATTTCTATACAAATCTTGAACCATAATGATCTTGGCTACCATTTTGACAAGTTGATCTCATAATTCAACATCTAATTTGATTTGGTCACTTTTTGTCTTTCATTAGATGTGAACTAATGAACATACAATTTTAGCACCAAAAAACCAATATATGTCATGAATTAACCTCGAACTTTGTAATTTCTAAACAAAAATTGAAGATATTTCAAGTATTTTGATTTAAGCTAGTTTAGATGGACGCTAGCGGTTTATTATTTAGCGGTTTACTTTCACTTGGTTAAAGTTCATGAATAGCTTATCATTGATAAGCTAGTTGGTAGTTGATAAGTTACCTGACGAACTATCATGTTTGACAAAAACTAACAAATAAACATGAAAAATAATCAAAAAGAGCATTATGAAAAAATAGTCAATAACATTATATTACAATAATAATTAAAACAAACATTTAATAATATAATATATTAATGCAACAAGATAGTAAATAAAAATTAGAATAATATAATATGTTAACAAAAATAATTTAAAATTAATTGGACTGACCTTCAGTCTAAACCAGCTCGGTTTTTATCTACTCTTAAAAATTTCTAGTATTTATCCAGTCGAATT
>NC_037538.1:15999895-16018509 GCF_001531365.2 Cynara cardunculus var. scolymus
ATAACTTTAACTAATATTAATTACTATTTATTAATATTAGTAATAATTAATTTTTATTTATTTATTCATAATTAATATTTATAAATATTCATGAGAGTTATAAATGAAAAAAATGACAAAGAACTTGTCATAACCTACTCCAACTAAGCTAACTTATAAGATAGTTTATGTCTATCCAAACATGTATCCAAAAAATAAACTATCTTATAAACTAGCTTATGTTTACCAAATAATGCATAAAACTACTATATGGATGATTATAAATGCTCAAATCACATAGCAATGGAACCAGAAACTACTGAATCGAAGCTTGAAAATACAACCATCGTGTTGTGTTGGACCTGAATACGAGATTCGGGTTGGGAAAAAACACTCGTACCTAGATAGAAAACAGGGGCTGGTCTCCTCTATGGAAACTTTCCCAACTAATAAATCGAGTAAGGGCGGTTTACTAAATGTTTATCAGGTAAGCACTTATCGACATCCTTTGCCTTACTAGTTGAGCATAAATAACCGAGAATCTTATCCGACAAGAAGCATGACAATGACTAAGAGTTTTACCCAACAGGCATTTATCATGTTTAAAACGCTTACCAACAATCCATTTTGATAGCCGAGAATGTTACATGATAAGGTAAACAAAAATGATATCTCTTACTAGTAAACGCTTACCCCATAAACGTTTGACTAACAACCCTTACGTCTTGGAGGTTGCTCCTCATAGGTTGAGTTTCTTCTGTGTTACTACGATTTTTTTTTGGAAATAAAACGGAACCTTTTATAATTAAGGCTGTAAACGAACCGAATGTTCAACGAATTGTTTATAAACTATTCGGTAGGAAGTTCGTTTATTTAGTAAATAAATGAACATTAACACATTTTTTGTTTGTTTAGTTAAATAGACGAACATGAACAATGATTTCATGCGTTCAATTATGTTCGTGAATGTCCGTTCATTTTTTTACATTTGTTTATATTTATAAATATATTTATATGTCATGACATTAATATTTAAAACCATTAATTAAATTAATTATTTAATATTTCATTTTTTCCGGTTTTACCTATTATAATTTTCTTATGTTATCTTAGAGAAAATAAATTACGAGTACTGATAGTTTTTTTTTTGAAGTAATGTTGTTTTTTGTTCATTCAGCATTTAAACGAATGAACACGAACGCAAAAAATTTCGTTTGTTTATAGTTCATGTTTGTTCGGTTAAGTTAAACGAACAAATGCGAACAAACCTATGTTCGTACGTATTCGGTTCGTTTACGGCCCTACTCACAATCATATTAATAAAAGAAAAATCATACACTTATGCGACATGGGACTCCCATTCGAAATTATATCAAGCAATTAGCTCAAACAAAGGTTTGCGACCCTTGGCTCTAGCAAGGATTTCCAAGCAGTCTACGTGATGCTTCATTATACATATATCGAAAGGCATTGAAGACCGCAGAGTCGCAAATGCCGTTCCCAGAACAAGCTCGTTACACAATCTTCTCCTTGAAGAGCTCCACTTACAGATTAAACGTCATATATCTTAATGGAAATCCGGTCCAACACCACTGCACCCAACATGTCGAAATTGATATTCATTTTGTTCGAGAACAAGTTTGGTTCAATGCTATTTGCATATTGCAGATATCTAATGTAAATACTTTCATGAAGGGCTTACACTGACCCTTGTTCACTTGGGTTTGATCCAATATGAGCGTCTATGCCCTCCTCCCGTCTGTTTGGGGGGGGGGGGTATATAACAGGAAATTATACTGTATTTATTTTTGTATGTATCGTCAATATAACAGAAACGGAATAAACCAACAATTTGAGTCGAGGTACGTATTGAATACAGTGTCCTTCTCGAACCAATATATAGAGTTAATTTTTTTAGTTTGTTGGGTTGATGACATTATTTACGAGACCACGAGACCCTCAAAAGAATATGGTTACTTTGTTATTTATATATCTTGTATACATTAAAACCTAGATGCTATTAGAATTTGTGGGTGTTTCGATTGCTTGGATTACTGAAAGTTGTGATTCACTTTCAGATTGAAATATTTCGATGGTATAATCGAAACTTTAATCTGATAAAATTCAGTAAATCGAACAGAAAATCGATGCTATGAATCTTCTTGTACCCTCGAAAATCAAATGACCAATACGAAGAAAATTCGAAAACTGTCAAATAACAGTTTCAGAACCACCAAACCGGGTTTAAAAAACGGGGCCAAAAACCGGGTTCAAAATCACAAGTTCGGATTTTCGTGCATTTTCCATATAGTAACGTTAACCCGAATAAAAAAATTGCCAGGGGCTCTGCCCAGGGACGGACCCAATTTTTTTTTAAACGGTGACACCATTTGACCATAAGAAAAAATATATAGGAAATTTTTTTTTTCAAACAGTGACACCCTTTGACCATAAGAAACAAATATACAATTTTTTTTCTCAAAGGGTTTCACCGTTTGACTAGGAAAATGACACTAGCATAATTCGGACTTGGGTGTGGGGTGGAATAAAAACCTTGCAAACCAACTTTACCAAATAAAAATTGTTCTCATTATAGTTTCAAAATACATACGGTGGCACACAATAAATTAATACGGTTGCACCGTTCACGAAACCTAAATTTTTTACCCTTCGGCGGAGAAACGATAAGGTGGCACGTGCCACCCATGGCACTTAACTAGGTCCGCCCATGGCTCTGCCCCTTGGACCCTGCTACCATGGGCGCTTCCCCCGGACCCCCGTCGTTTAGGGGCAAAGCCCCTAAATAACGGTATACTTTATATCGAAATAAACTCAAACAAGTGTGCACACCGTACCACCCTTACTTGTTCAATATTTATCAAGATTACATCAGTCAAAATTTTAATCTCATTACACTTAAATGATTATTGGTGATACAAATCACCAACACATACGACATATGAAAACAAGTCTAAATTATTAAGTGGATCCGTTGACATCGAAACAACATGCGTTAGACACCTTTGCATCTTAATTATAAAGCCCATGCTGAATTATACACACTTCTGGTTGTTGACTTTATTTTTTAAAATACAAATGGAAACAATAATTCAAGAAATAGGACTTTAAAAAAAATCAACTAAATGTCATATATATATATATAATATTAAAAATATTGTTTCACATATATTTGTTTCATAATGTGATAGTTTTATATGCAGTTGTTTCATATTATGAAACTCTTTTATGTGTATTTTTTGTTTCACTGTATGAACCAAAAAAAGTTTCCCATTGATTTTCTTTCACCATATATATTAACACAAACATATGTGAAACAATAACTAAAATCACAACCTTTGATTAGAAAATATAATGTGAAGTATTTTTATGTCAATTCTCATGAGTATAACTTTTTATGATTCTCATTTAATTAGCGTCCTATGTATATACCCTTATAACCAAATCAAGAACGTCCATTAGTTCATCAACGGTTACAATTTGATCTGTTGTAACTACCTTTAATAAAAAAAACAAAATAAAAAAATAGATGGTGGATAAGTAGGTTGCATCGGTTGTATAATCTAGAGGGGGTTGTATTTGGACGCCCCTCTATATATATAGGGGACTTATTTTCAGACCCGTAGAATTTATGAGATTTGTGAGATCCAACCACATATCATATTAAATTAATGGTTAAATTAGGAAATGTAGAGTTTGTCTATGTAATATGAGTTCAAATTAGTTTTGGGATGTGGCCCAACCTAAATGGCTTAATAGTGTCAGTTGAACATGAATTTCTATATTTTGGGTAATTGATGAGAATGACATGTTTTGAGTGGGTTTATCATCCAATATCGAGTCATGTAATTATTAACTGTTGCACGATGGATCCATAGGCATGTAGTTAGTCACGTTGATACGTTAGGAGTTTTGGCATTCTTACTTTGAGACATAGGAATTATAGTAGTTGATATTGCGAGAAGAATGTGTGTAGAGTTAGACTCTAGGACTATGGGTATAGTAGAAAGGAACCCATATAGCATCCATAGATACGTACTTATGGTGGGAGGAAAAAAGATGAAAGATTCATAGTTTCACTAAAGGTATTGTGACCTTGAGGTGACGCCCAGTAGGGGGTGTGTACTAAAGGTATTGAGGACTTGAGGTGACACTTGATATAATGTGTACTAAAGGTATTAAGGACTTGAGGTGACACTTGATATAGTGTGTACTAAAGTCAATCGATCTAAGATGCAGTTCAATAACGTTGATACATGACCTATTTTTTGTGCTTCACTACTTTCGATGGATACAGGTCTCCCTCATCATCGAAAGGTGTTACTTTTTGATAATGTATTATCCATGCTTTCGGTATTGTTTTGGATATGAAGTGTATCTATGTTTATGATTTTAGAATTTTGGAACTTATCCATGTTTTGTTGTTTTGGATAATGGATTTTATCTATGTTTTCAGTATTTGGATATTAGGTCTTATTCACATTTTATGTGAGTGTTGGGTTTTGGTTTCATGTTAAATGAGTGTTTTGATTAATGAGTTTTCATCATAAAAATAGTGGGTTTTGAGAAAGACGTTGTTTTTATATTTAATACATTTCATCTTGAAAATTGTGATTTAAATAGCTTCTTTTCAGTTTTACTGTGTTATATTAAAGATGAAAACTGTTTGAACCCACTAGACATTAAGTCTAATTCTTTTTATTTGTTGGCATATCCATCTGGTCCTCGTTTGGAAATGGTACTAGCAACATTGTGATGAGATAAGTGATGGTTAGAGACACGAGAAGGATTTGGTCATTCGGGGACATCTTTTGTAAGTTGGAGATAACAATTGTTGTTGGGTTTTAGTAACACTCGTCCCTAATTGTGTAAGATATTTTTGTAATTTATTGATGTTGAACCTTAAATTGACATTTTAGGTAATTCGAACATTGTCCAATAGACATGAATTTATCCTTCAATTGATGTATTACAAATTTTTTAAATTAGGGGCTGTTTACCAACACTTACCCAGGTAAGTGCTTACCAGCAAAATTTAAAACTATCAATTACTTCCGAGTAAAATTTTAGTCCACAAAAACGGTATTGTATGCAACAACTAACCTGGTAAGTGTTAACCGAGGTAAAAGTCGTCGCCGTCACTTACCTGGTAAGACTCTCAGTCCTTGCCTTCGCTCTTACCGATATTGATTCGTTAAGCTAATGTGACTTGGTAAGCGATTACCCAAATAAACGTTTGGTAAACGGTCCCTAAGATTTTCATGTTAAATTTAAGTTGTGAGGTATGTTACTTTATGTTCAGAGTAGTTAATATATGTTAATTTATATTAAGGTTGAATATTTCAATGTTAACTTATGTTAATATGGTCAGTTTAAGGTGTGCCAAACTGTCTGATGGGTTAAGGTACGTTAACCTCCTTGTCCACCTACAACGTTGCCATCGTCTCCCTCAGGTCCGTCAAATCAAGGGGTACTATTCGTGTAAAAGCAATGCGGTGGTTTCTATGCTACCTACTAAAATTTGATTTCCTACGTGATCCTACTTATCTGTTTTCCTTTATCTGTATATATGCGTTGGTTTCTGATAAAAATAAGAGTTTTATATATACATAAATGTTAAAGGTATGAACAAAGTTTGTTTTGAAAAGGGTATGAACCAAGTTTTAATGGAAACAAAAGCAATCAATTTTCTAACATATTATTTCAAGGGGGACTTTTTCTTTTACAAAGTTCAATGTTTGATGATGATCAATTTGAAATGTGAGACAAGCTTGGTTGTTATTTTATAGCAGTTTACCAAACGCTTATCTAAGTAAGCGCTTACCAAGTCATGTTACTTTACCGGATGAATATGGTAAGGAGCAAGAATCTTACCCGATAAGAGGGACACAAGAACCGAAAGTCTTACACGGTAAGTGAGAGCGACGACTGTTACCATAGTAAGCGTTTACTGGTAAATTGTTGCATACGATGCCGTTTTGATGGACTAAAAAACAATATATACATCACAGAATTGATGTTTATAAAAAAATCTTCATTTAACTCCAATAAAAAAATATTCAAACAAACCAAAGGGCCTTTAGCCTAGTGGTATTGTAGTCTTTGGCCTCCTAAGAGGTCAGAGGTTCAATGGTGAGAAGAATGTGTGAGTTTATTTGTTGCATTTGCTGTATATAAATATTATATTAATTGTTTGTGTTTTTTTTTTAACATGAACAATTTGTTCCAAACATGTCATGACACATCTGAAATGTGTCTTTTAGCAAAGCAAATCACTGGTCCAGCTCATTGGTGCATGTATTGTTCTTGTAATCTCCATGTTCTATGTTTCTTATGGTATAAAAGCAAAAGCAAGCATTATGCCCCTTTGTCAACATCAATGATTCATAGCTACATATTTTAATCACTAATTCCACAATTATTTATCATAAGCTCAAAATTGATCTTCCTTGTTTGCATTTTGTCACAGTTTTTTTTTATTAACCTGGATATCCAACCTGCTATGCAAGCTGACTAATCCCAGGACGACCACCTACTTTGCAAATAGCCTGAAGTTACTGCATTTGAACCTCCATGATCACAAAAGAAACATTTGAGTACGCTGTGTCGGCACCTCCATCTTCTCCGATGGGCGGTGGCCTTTCCCCACACTTGCAAGTGGGTTGTGATACATCTGAAATAGAATACCAATTTAGAAGAATAATATATATATATATATATATATATATATATATATATATATTTCATTTTAATGGACCCAATTAATCTTTTTCCAGGTGTGGATAAGAAAATCAATTTTAGGAAAATTCATATAAGCCTCCATCGTAGGAGATGAAGACCCGACCACAACGAGTTGATCAATGTTGATGATTTTATTGAATCATCAGGGTGTTTGTATAATTGGACTCACAAAATAATAAAAAGGTTAATAATTAAGCTAAAAGCCTAAAATACAATTCAAAAGGTGCGGAGTGTACACTCATATAAGCTAGCTAGAATTCAGGATCACCGAATTTTGCCAAATGACGAGAGTCAAGGGGGAAACGCTTCTTGTGGTGGCACCCCTGACACTATGTCAGTATCAATTAGATTCCAGTGGTTATTCATCAGTGTTTTGGTAACGTAAATAGGTTATTAATGACGCTGATGAATACGTTATCAGTGACACTACTGTATATCTGTACATACATAACGGCATTGAACATGTAGTGCTTTTAACCTATTTTGGGAGTAGATGAAAAATATGTATAAATATTCTTATCCTTGAACCCTACAAATATAAAAAGAAAAAAAATATGCAATGTTTTCTATCACATAAATTGGGATATTGCATAGTGGATAAGGTGTCCCGTTGACTTTGACATTTTAATGACATAAATTTGAAAAATAAATTCATGTCAATCGAACACGAAACATCATTAATTTGACCATCATTTTAATAAAAAAAAGCATAAGATAACGTTATTTAATGAACTTAAAATATAATTAACGGTAGAAGAAAATATTTGCGATGTTGAAACGTTATTCGGTTAAAAGTCGTATTCTATTGATTTGAAATCTTTTTTTATTATTTTTATAGTAAATCTTTTTTAATCATTATGGTTTTCACTTTGTTTCGAATTTGGTCCATCTATTTACCATTTTGTTACAGATTTGGTTCATCTTGTTAACTCTGTTAGAAAAACTTAGTTAAGTTGCTGACAGTTTTGTTTTTGTCCTTTTTTATTGTTTAGATAAATTTTAAAATGGGTACAACCGAATGATAAATCAAACCTCACCTCAAGAGTCCGGCAACCCCTGAACCTAATCCCAAACCCTTAATCTCCCTTTCCGGTCATGTTATCCGACAATCCCAAATTTGAACCAAAACCCACCACTAACATTTTTATGCCCCTTTTTGTCTTGTCATGACCAGTGCACCACCATCATCACCATCCAAGAACATAAAACAAAATGAATATAAACCAACAATTTTAGAAATAAAAAAATTGGTTATAAAAATCATAAAATGTAAATAAATAAGGGGCCAAAATGTATACATTAAAACTTCATGGGCCAAATACGAAACATATTCCAACTCCTATCTTTTCACTTGTGACAACTTTCGAAGTCGATTTTTGATGTCAACCTCCGACTTCAATTTTCAACGTCAAACCCCACTTCCATCCACCACCCACCATCACTCTCTTCCTCTTTCACCCATTTTCATTTATTAGGAATGCTCATGGGTTGGGTTGATCGAGTTAAAAATATTTGAATAACCCAACCCAATGCTTGCGGTTTGGAAAAATCTTAACCCAACCAACCCAAAGTGCAACCCAGCCCAACCCATATGGGTTGGTCGGGTTGATATTTTTGTATATTAAAATATTCTTCTCACATTGAATATGTTATTTCTCTACTCATAATTTATTTTTCATCATCAACCATTTGATACAACTTATTCATATTTCTTACGTATATCACATTCAGTTAATTTTCTCAATTTACATATATRTGTTCACAGTTACTGAACATATATATGAATGAGTTATATAGAGATATGAATAGATTGAAAATATGTGTATATGAAAAGCATACATGATAGTGTAATTGTCTTATATATATATTAATAGAATTTCAACAATCATATTAAATCAAAGAAATAAAAGGATATCGGGTTCATCGGGAGTTGGATTCAAATAATAGTAACCCAATATCTACGGTTTGACAATTTTACAACTCGATTATACATCGAATTACTTCGGATTAAGTTATTTCGTATTGGATTGGTTTGATCGGATTGGTCGGATTTTTGAGCACACCTACCATCCACCACCCACCAACACCCTTTCCCACCACCTGCATTTTGAAAAAAAACCACCCTGGATCCGCACCACTATTGTGAACTTACCCCACCACCATCAGCGTATCCCAAAGTGGTGTGGCTACTGTTAAACAAAAACCACACAGGGGATGGGGGTTTCACAAACTTCACCGTCGACATCAACCCATTTTTAAAAACAAAAAATAATATTCAAATGATGAAAGGGAAAAAATACCCTTGAGAGTTTAACGAATTAACATAAAGTGCATGCCACAAAGACCAAATCCGTAAGAAATGAAGTTTGAGAACCAACTTCATAGAAACCAACATACCATAGGGACCAAATCTGTAATTTACTCTAGCATTTTAAGGAGGGAATGCCGATTATAATCTTTGAGTAAATTGTGGATTTGGTCCCTATGGTTTACCGATATTTATGCAAACTAGTTCGTAGACTTCATTTATTATGGATTTGGTCCCTATGGTTTACCGATATTTATGCAAACTAGTCCGTAGACTTCATTTATTATGGATTTGGTGCCTATGGTATACATTTCTGTTGGATTTGGTCCTTCACCTAATGACCGTGTACCAGGTTTGTTAAAGTCGAGGGCATAAGGGCCTTTTTTAATTTTTCATTTTTTTATAACATTTTTAATCAACTTTTTTAAATCAGGGGTAATATTGAATATATCAAAACTTGGAGGGTCAAAACATTAAAGTTACATATTACACACATGTATGTATGTATGTATGTATGTATGTATGTATGTATGTATGCATGCATGCATGCATGTATGTATGTATACATACACACATACATATAGGAACATTTACAAGGATGAAGACCCTTTGTGAAACCACCCACTATTGTAAACCCACGACCCAGTTTGGTCACTGTAGAGAAGAAAGAAAAAGGAGGGCCATGGCTACTATAAAAAGCAAGGGATGGGGGAGTCCTGACTACAAATCCAAGGGGGAACATCGGAGAACAACTTGGGGAATAGGGTCTTCGACGGAGCTCTCTCACCAGGATAGACGAAGGGTGAGAGAGAGGGGAAAAAAGATATGGTAAGTGCGTACGAGAGATCTCTCATCGAAGTAGAGCTGTGGCGTCGATTTTTTTTTAATCAGAATAGGTAGCGGTGGGGACAAAGGTTCCTGCAAGTACTTAGTAGTGATTATGTATATATATACATACATACATACATATATAATTAATATGTACCTTAGTTTTAATATGCATATTTGGCCCTTCAAGTTTTAAAATCTACATTTTGGCCCCTAGTTTGAAAATGTAAATTAAAATCGTTAAAGTAGATTAAAATAGCAAAAAGACTATTTTGCCCTTGAGCTTAACGGACTTTATAAATGACTGTTAGGACGAATGACTAAATCCAACAGAAAATGCATACCACACACGCCAAATCCATGATAAATGAAATGTAAAGACCGTTTTCGTAAAAATCAGCAAACAACATAACCAAATTCGTATTTTACTCTAAATTCTTTTACAAACAAACAATTTTCCTATGTATTTTCAAGTATCACGTGATGTTCACGTGTTCTTTAGACTCCACATCCACCACTTATATAATGTATGATTTTTCTTTGTTGTCTTCACCCCCTTCAGGATCGAAACGAGTCCATTTTGCGCTCTCTCTCTCTCTCTCCCCCTCGGAAAAGCAGCGAAATTTTCTCAAGGTTTCCGCCATTGTTCCTAAATATATGCATTTGCAATCGTGTGTGTTGATTCGTGATCGCTAAAAAACCTATCTTTGTTTGAAGATCATCTCTCCGACAGGAGGAGAATCTTCGCCTCCAGCAGGTATGCAATCTAAGAATTACTTTTTGATGTTATTGAGACGAGTATATTATCATTCTTATCATATTTGTAGTGATTGATTTGTTTCTGGTTTCAATCGTCGTGGTGGAAAGGAAAGGGGATGCTAGTGAATTGAATTTGTTGTACATTTTGTTTTTAATCATTGTTATATATGGTATGGTTTCTGTGAATTGTTTTCTGGTCTTTGATATGATTACACTATCATAGAGAAAATGTTGGAATTTGAGATGGCAAGACAGTTAGAATTTTAAAATTACTTGTACTAAGTGGCCGTATACCAAATGCCGGTGAAAGCGAGACAAGGAATAAGAGTCTTATCACTCTTACCACGGTCGCTTATCGGGTAAATTATTGCATACAATCGACTAAAATCTTAAATGATAATGTTAAATTTTACCGGTAAGTCGCTTACCGAGTAAATGTTTGATAATCGGTCCCTTAGTCTGCGCAATCTTTTATTCATTAATTTATCTCGGAGTCTGATGAATAAAATACATACTTTGAGTTATCGTTTCTTCAATTTATGAAGCAAATAAATGAACAATTGTAACAAGCCATATCTCTATATGGTTCTTTAGCTTTGATAGTTACATTTCGCATTGACTTTCTACAGTATGTAATATGTATTTATTTGCCTGCTTGCTTGAGGCTTAGGTGTTTTTCAAATAATTAGGCAATTATCAACAATTTATTGATGGGTCTATACAATCTTTTAGCTCTGATATACTCTTAAAAATATTAAACTATATCTAAGAAATGTAATACTGCACTACAGTTTTGAACTCTTACTTCTTTTGAAGCAGTTACTGTCTTCTGTCTGAACAATTACAGTTTAATTGATTAATCTTCTTTTGTTTTGGGTTTCCAAATGTGGTTTTGTAAAGGATGAGATAGTTCTGACCTCAATAGTAACAAAGTCTTCCAGCGCTTCAAATCCTGTACTACCTTTCTCATCATGATGGGGTGTTTCAGCTTTCCGGCCAGAAAACCATCGGGAAAACAGTCACAGAAGGGAAAACATCTTCCTCGGCATGAGGACCCAAAGATTCTTGCTTCTCAAACAGCTTGTAAGTTGATTTTTGTCTCTTTAATGTCATTCAACATTGTCCACCTTGATTTATATATGTCAGACATGTTTGCCTGTGTTAGCTTCTGTTTCATTTTTTTGTTCCATGTGAATTAAATTCCGGAGTTCGATGATGATGAAGCTGGGTAGAAAATAAATAGCAAAAATAAGATAAAGGAAAGAATGTGTGATACACATTATTAGGATGGTTGCTTGGTCATCCCTAATAGAGGAAAAAAAAGAAAAATAAAAAAAACATCATTCGCTATTTTTGTAACCTTTGACGTCTGAGTATCATTGTGGTAAACTGCAGGTGAGGAATAAAATGAGGAAAAATAGGTTTAGAAAAGAGAACATCACATGAATTCTTTACTTCTTTTACTTCCCTAGTATATTCATGCTGGACCACAGACACATCTTTAATTTTTTATATATCTGTAGCAATATTCACAGGGTTAACTTTCTTTTTTTCTTATATTTCTAATATATCTTTCTACTTTAATACATAGTTTAATATATTTTCATTATAGGGACAGTAATCAAAGCATTTAAGCCCTGGAGATGATATCGAGTTTGCATGCTTGATTCAATTCTTTGTGAAAATCATTTGGCATTTCTCAGAGTTCTATATTCTCTACGACCACTATTGCAGCTTACAACAAAGTTTTTGGTCTATCCACCCTGAATATATGTTTCCTTAGCCAATGATTTAAAATCCCAGGCGGCAGTGGTTTGGTAACCTTTGGCTGCAGCATATTGTACCTTTAACGCAGAAAGTGACAACCAATAGGTTGGCAACATGAGTCTCCCCATTCTCCTCCTTCTACATAGTTTAAACTGGCAATGATCCAACCCAACTCAGATCAATTCAGTTCCTTAGAACTGGCTCAGTAGGCTGGGTGCCAGGGGCTGAAGTGGTTATTTGTCTCTAGTTCTTACAGAATATGTAATTTTGTGCGTAGCCTTGCTAATTCTGACACTGAATTTCATGAATATCTTTGATTAATGTATAATTGATAATAATAATAATGCATTTCATGAATATGCTTGTTGGATGAGAAACTAATTTTTCCTGGTTGGCAAGTGCCTGGTGTAATAAGGTCCTATGATTGCTGAGTTCATCCCCTGGTAGTTTTCTTATTTTATTATTATTCCCCTGGGTATGCTCTGGCTCTTAATGGATGAAGCTTTTTTTTGGGTACTATGTCAGTCTGTAAGTCCTGTCTCAAATTATTCAGAAGTGCTTCTTTATTGATTTAATGAATAATTTCACTTGAAAATTTTATAGTTTTCTGATATCTACCATCTTAAGTTCTCTGTTCTTTTTGTTCAGCGTTTTGGTGTAAAACTTTGGGCCATTGACTATACAAATTAATATTATTGGCTTTTATGATTGTTGTTGTGTCTCTGCAGTTAGTGTTAGTGAAGTTGAAGCACTATTTCAATTATACAAGAGCATAAGCTGTCTTGTAACTGATGATGGGCTGATCAACAAGGTAATCCACGACACTATTTCTAACGAAGACCTTAGTTCATTAGTTGACCAATATTACTCTGTTAAAATGTTATCCTTTATTGTTTTGTCATCTCCAAAGTATATACATTAAGTTTCTATTCAATATGGCAGTTTGCTAAGAAATTTAATGGTATACCTTGTACCCTCTTACTCTTACTTCTGCTGGTTTTTGTTATGTTGCTCTAACTGGGTTAAAAATTACTTGTTATTCTGGATGACATGGAAGCCCTTTTCCTTTATAGATGAATCCGAATTAAATACTACAAGTTCACTGGATATGCAGGAAGAATTCCAACTGGCTTTATTTGAGAACAGAAAGAAAGATGATATATTTGCAAGCAGGGTATGGTTTCCTGCATCCATTTCCTATTTTTTATTTAGTTATCATCATCAGTCTGAATTCTGAAATTTTTACATCTGCGCTTCTTGCCATTGCTGGTTCCTGACTGGATTCAATTAACTTTAGATGGTAGTAGCTCACATTATTGTTTATATTCATTCATTAAGGTCTTAGTCACTATTAAGCATGTATTAAAATTTATGTAAAATATGTTTCTCATATGTTACTTTTCTGAGATCATGTGAATAAGTTTGAACACTTAATCTAAGGTAGGAATAAGTACATCGATGCTGAACCACCTCTTGTTAAAGAGCAAGATAAGTTGAAGGGTATAAGCTTCATAAATACATAGAGAGAGAGAGAGTGTGTGTGTGTGTGTGTTAAAAGTGCTTATCAGTTATTTTCACTTCCTGTTTATGTACTATGGGCCAATATAGAAGTCGAAGAACAAGTATTCATGCATTAAATCAAAATATGATAACCTTGTTTCATAGCTTTTTAAGCAGGAAATTATGAGATTCATGATGTTGGCCACAGAACTACGCTCAGGTCGCACACTCTCCACTGAGTGAAGTAGAACAACACGTCCAGTATTGTGACATACAAACATACACGAGTTACAGAAACTATTGCAACATCTTTATTTTAATTAATATGTTAGCACAAGCACAAACAACATATGGCATGCACGATGGAAATGCTGGTGTTTAGAAATATGATAGTTGGTAATGATAAACCTTCCCCCTAAGATGGAATCGACCCCCTTTGACCCAAATTTGAAGTCAACACTTGGCTTTTAAAATTTGAGTTGGTACTTCACAACTTCGAACTTGACCCCAATATCTTGATTTTGTATCCCCAAAATGTTAATAGGGAATTGAACAGTATTAGTTAAAGTAGTTATGGCAAGAGATTTTTTTCTTTAATCAATTTAACGTTACAAAGTAATCCATTTACCGTCAAAAATTAAATGCAGGCCCTTTCTGGTCGAATGAGTAGGTAGTATTTTTAAGTGTCCGTGTACTCATGGGCTAGTATATATTTTGGTACGCATGTACATGCCTATGCAATATGATTTATGTCGAGTTACAATTTATGTACGTTGTTAATCATCTTCTAATGCTTCAAAAGTTCTGTGAGCAGATCTTTGATCTTTTCGACGTGAAGAAGAAGGGGGTTATAGATTTTGGCGACTTTGTTAGGTCACTAAACGTTTTCCACCCTAATGCCCCAAAAGAAGACAAAATTAATTGTAAGCCAATCATAATAACCGGAGATTATAATCCGCAATAGCATCATCAATGTTTTTTAAATACTCTGTTTTTGTTTCAGTTTCTTTCAAGCTTTATGATATACATGGAACAGGATTCATTGAGCGCCAAGAGGTATTTACATATTTCTTCTACATTTGTTTTTCTTCATAATTTTTGATGGTTGTTCGATCAACTTATTGGCATCTTCACCATTTGCATATTTGCAGGTTAAGAAAATGTTAATTGCACTGCTATGTGAGACTGACCTGAAGCTAGCTGATGAAATCATTGAGAAAATACTGGATAATGTAAGTTTTCTTTCACTGGTTGCAGCATTATTGAGGCAACACTATTACTCAATAAGGTGTTGTTTTTGTATCCCCATAGGGACCCATACCCTCCAAGATATTAGGAGGTGAGCTGATAAACTAGTCAAAACCAACACATCAAACGAACCCTGTTCATCTACGGCCGTCCTTGGGGGCAGGCGGGGCAGGCAGCCCATAAAAAATGTTTAGTGTATAGTAGAAGTATAAAAATAGTAGATAAGAGAGGCTTAAAATTCGTTTTAGCACATAGCCGGAGAGCCAAAATTGATATAAAGAGCCCAAAAAGGAGTTTAGAAGATATGCGAGCGCAAAAAATGTATTAGTTAATCTTATTAGAATCTTTGAATTCAATCTCATTGTCACGACCTTTTGTAGAGAGACTGTTTCCGTGAAGATCTCTAGCTAGTAAAACAAAAAATAACAAGGAACAAGTATGGTAAAGTTGGGCCGATAATAGATATGTTAAGAAAGAAGAAGAAAATGTGGGGAATGGGCAAAAAGTTTTCTTTAGGTTTGTTTTGCATTTTCTTTTGAAATAGTATATCGATACTTGTCTTTCTTTTTTCCATTTCTTTGAGCAGACATTTTCCGAAATAGATGAAGGTTGTAAGGGAAAGATCGATGAATCAGAATGGCACACTTTTGTTAACCGTCATCCTTCTTTATTGAAGATTATGACTCTTCCATATCTAAGGTATATTTACGTTCTTAATTTTATGCGTACATCTTTAAGGATGGTCTTTACCGATTAAAGTGACACAAACTTTCGTCAAATGCAGGGATATTACAATCGGTTTTCCAAGCTTTTTGTTCAATTCTGAGGTCGAGGAGATCCACGATTGACAATAGACAGAATGGTCGAAATGGACGCAATGAGTTATCGTCAACTTTTAAGGATGGAATGGAACAACTGAACAGTCCTATCCCTCCAGACCCTACTTTCGAATGAGATATTATGGGTACGTTAGGTTTCAAAAGGAACCGTTCTAACAGTGGCGAAAGTATAACCCGAAACCTTCTATATCTATATGGCTGCATTGTAATGTGCTGTAGAAATAGAGATTTGGTTAAACTTGGCATTTGTTATTTCCCCTCTTTAGTGTCTTATACTTCATGTTATTGTTTCAATCTTTTTTTGTCATCCATGTAAATGAAAACTATGTGTTGAAATCATGACAAAATCTTATGATCCATTTGGTACTCGAGTACGTTGAACCGGCCTTTCAAATGTCTCGATAAGCTTTATATCCGGAAATTCATCGTAAACGCCTTATAAATTTTGAAGTAACGGTTGATTCGCGTTTCGAAATACGTCACTTTTTTGAAAAAAAAAAACTAGGATTTGATGCGGCTTGCATGAGCGTAGGATAGGGTTAAACGGGTCTTTAGTCAAACCAAAGCTTCAACGTCTTAGCATCACAACTTATAAGGGAGGATCATGCGAGAAGCTGGTAGAAGTGCGAGAAGGGCACGATAGGTCCAAAAAAGACGTGCATGACTGGTTAACGTATGCGTGAAAAGTTGCGCGTGCAATGACTAGTCAACTTTGTGTGTATGTATCATATGTGATTTACTTTAGAATCACATCTGATCTGACCCTTCTCATGAATTGACCGTCTTCTTGTTTGAAACCATCCACCCAACTTAAAATTCATAAATATGGACTCCTTATAAATGCACCATATGCTAGTGTTACTAGAGACAAGGCTAACCACACATCCACACCCACACCCACACCCTTAGCCATTGATGGGTCTAAAGCGGTTTAAAAGTTTCATGATATTTACTATATCAAACGTATTTTGACAAACTTTCAAAAAGAACTTATTAATGTAAATATCTTAAATTCAAGTTTCTAAGATATTATAAGTTATTTGAGCCATTCATTTTTTGGATTTTTAGGAGATAGGGTTATGAACGGAATGGTAAAAAGTAGTTAAAGTAATTTGAGTATTTGTTATCAGCAATTCGATTGTGTTAGTTCATGTTCATGATTGTGTTACAATCTCATGTATTATCGAGTTTAAGTTAGTTTATGTTCATGTATTCACACATGAAGAAGCATATGTTTATGTATTAGAGTATGTTCATGTATTCAATTGTAAATATATTACATGTTAGAGTATGTTCATTTATTCGCATATGAATACATGAAGATTAAGTGTTTATTTATTAGAGTATGTTCATATATTCACATATAAGTTGCATGTGAATGAATTGAGATTCACATATTCAGTTACACATATTACATGTAGCCACATAATTCAACCCATTTTGATGAGGGACAATTCATGTTCATTTCATCGACGGGGATCGGACCTATGATTTCGTGTTTGAACCATCGTCACCATCATATCATAACATCATGACTGAGTAGCCGAAGATGTTGGAGGCGAGTTCATGGAAATCAAAGACACAGAGTAGGAGTGCTGTTTTAGCAAAGGTTCACATATGTTAATATTTCATGTCAAGATATGTTAATGTATGTTAATTTATTTTTAACTTATATTACACATTTTTATGTTAACTTATGTTAACAGTTATATGCTAATATCTATTAACATTTTCTATCACGTTCTCATCATATTTTGATTTTCTACTTGATCCCTCTCTCTATGTCGGTCACTTGCCTTTGTCCATACCCGAACCTCCCGTTCCTGAGATGCATGCTAATAGTCAGCTAAACGTTAGTAAATTCATGGTTTTCGTGCATAAAGATCACTCATGATCAAGCAGATGATTATTCAACACTAAGCAAAAACAAATATCATGTATTTAATTCAAACACGCTTAACACCAAGTAAATTAGTAAATCTACCAACTTGTCTTAATACGGTAGGGATTACTTTACCTCCTTGTGATCTCTTTTATTTGGCTTTGGTGGGCACGGCCCATATCTGGCTGTTCTCCTTCATGGGACAACCTGTTTATCTTAGCAGTGTGCTTGTTGTAATTCCAACACACACTAAGACTCGTTTCATAAAACACCAAAATCGAATTTTTAACATGGCATGCTAGCAATTTTAAAATAATTAAATAATAGCATGCAAAACACATAAATAACTCCAATAAAATTGCATACATATCGATAATATTTTTCATCAAATGAAACATGCTCCAAAATAATATGTAAGATACATATGCATACATCCCACGTAGGCCCGACCCTATGGGTGGGCAGTCCGGGCAGCGGCCAGGGCATCCCAAACACAAGGGCATCAAATATCCCAATACTAATTGTATAGTCATTAAAAATTAAATGGAATTGTCACTAGAAATATTTGAACATGGATCATCTAGTTTTATCAAGAGGCTTTTATCAATGAGCTGAAAATTATTTTGTTTATATTTATCTAGATTTCGCTTTTAATACTTCGCTCCCTATTCCCCATTTTCTTTTTTTCACTTCCTCTAATTTTTAAAGTTCATTTTTGTCGTGCTTTTACAACAATAAATATTTA
>NC_037538.1:16018614-16026884 GCF_001531365.2 Cynara cardunculus var. scolymus
AAAATTATTATAACAAAATTTATGTGTAGAATTTGTATAAACTAATAAAAGTAAGAATATTATTAAAAAAGTATATAAGTTAAGAATATGAAATATACTTTAATAATTTATTTGATGTAAAAAATAATATAATGCATCATTGGAATTGAATTACTACAGTTTACACAAAGTTTTACACCATTTCGTTGGAAGAAATTGTGCAAATGATTGGATATGGACTAACACCATTTGAACAGTTTTATAAACCCTAAAATATATTTACGTTTTTTTTTTCTTCTGGTTGGGGCATATTTTAAAGTTTCCGCCCAGGGCATGAAAAAACTTTGGGCCGGCCCTGATCCCAGCGTAAATCACATGAAATCTCACCTTATTGCATAGATCGGCTAGTATTAGGTTTTGACCAACGACCTACAAGTTACACACCATATCCCATTAATGACCCAACTCGCCAAAAGTCAACTACGACCTAATCCCCGAGCCTATAAGCCTATCTACATCTTGTAATTATAGACTTGATATTTTATATATATATTGTAGTTCTCCACACCAAATTGAAGTGCCCAAATGACATTTAATTCTCAGACACGTTAAATGAATTATTAAATAATGTCATTAACGAAGTGATTTAATAAGGATACCTCCTAAGAGTAAGTAACTAAAAGGATTATATATATATATATAGAGAGAGAGAGAGGGAGAGAGAGAGAGAGAGAGTTTGTTTCAAATACAACCCGTCGCATTTGTACAACCAATGCAACCCAATAAATCGAAATATTTATGGAAATGATGAGAGTTYATTTATTATGATTTGAATATTTATGGAAGATGAATATGGTTCATTAATTATGATCAATACTTTATATTAGGAAATAATCAAAACTTCTATTAAATCACATATTAATCAAATGAAATGGACGGTTGAGATTGGGTTGTATTGGTTGCATAAATGTTAAGGTTGTATAATAACCAACCCCTCTCTCTCTCTCTCTCTCTCTCTATATATATATATATATATATATATATATATATATAGGGGCAGATTCTTTTGTTAACCCAATAATTGATGTTAACTTTGTGAATCAATCTTGATATTTGATTCTTAAAATCTATGGATGAGATCAATTGTGACATATTTGTAGTTAATTAAAAATGAAAGATACCAAAACATAGGTGAACAAGGGTATTTTTGGGAGAGATGTCCATATCGGTTACAAATCGATAATTAATTAATTACATCGGTTACAAATCGGTATTTGCTCATTCCTTTTATATTTTGTAGAATCAATCGTGTTGCATTATGAATACTTATGAATACATATGAACATATATGTAACTTATTAACTAATCTTAGTTTGTCGCTTTCACATATGGACATACGAGAACAATTATGAACACTTATTTGCACGTGTTAAAACTTATGAGCACTTAAGTAATTGACAACATGTGAACATAATGATATATGATTAAAATGTTTTGCTTGTGAACACATATTGACCAAATGTTAGATGTATATAGATACTGTTTTATGAACACATGTGAACAATATATACACCATATGAACATTGGCGACTACTTAATTATTGGCTTTCACATGTGAACACAATACTTTCTAATCATACGATCTTCAATCTTCTTGTATTGTGATCTACCGTCTTCATCCATGTTTGTATATCTCGATTATGAATATTTATCCATTAAACACTCATCCATCACTATTATGGTTTAATAAATCAAACCCAGTTGTTTGATTTGAAGATTGATGTCGATTACATATATGTTGAAGATAGAACATTCAAGTTCTTATCATATTAAAATAACAAGTCATCTATAATTTGAAAAAAAAAAAATTAAACATATTATTTTAGCTATAATCATGGAATTGATATTTTTGTAACCGCCCATTAATGAATGTGAAGTTAAGACAAAAAAGAAGATTACCACTATGTCCTTAATATTGATTGTATGGTAATAGAAGAACCTAATCTAATAGTAGCTTGTGATTGGTTTAAATGGTTTGCATAATTAATACATTTTCATAGTTAACAAATGATCTTAGCGCGCTCTCTCTCTCTCTCTCTCTCTCTCTCTCTATATATATATATATATATATATATATATATAAGTCTAATCAAATGAGAACTAAATAGTTTGTTGTAACTGTGAGGTCCAATATAATCCAATCATTTTAGATAATTAATGTTATTTACTAAAATAAAACAAAGGGTAAATTAATAAATTGTGTTGGAAATTAATCATTATGGTCTCCTTCAATGATGGCATTCCCCTCTTCGATATAAATATCTACCATGGAAGTTTGAAACCTTAACCAAGCTGGCATTCGTTTTCCATCTACTCCCCTCTGATGCCGATAGACACGTTGCACCGCCATATCGACGTCAGGGCGGACGAATCGTCGGCATGATCACGGACACAAGGACATTTATGTTAATAAAAAACAAGGTTTGATAGAAAGACATGACCAACTAGAGGCCTTTTAGGCGACCAGAGCCTCTGGTCCTACTAACCAGAGCCTTTGGTCTCGAACTTCAAAGTCAACTAGAAGTTCAAGACAAACCAGAGCCCCTCTGGACAACTTTAATCAATGCAAAATACATTAAAATAACCAACTTAAAAGTATAAGCTAATCAGAAACAAGCCAATAAAAAGACATGGCTAACGAGAGATGAGTTATACTTAGAAAATGAACTTTAAATATGACTAGAGGCCCTCTGGTTAAACGTAAAGATCAACCAGAGCCTCTCTAGTTCATTTGCCAAAGACAACATACTTGGAAGAAATCCACCCAAAGCCAAGGCCTACTAGAGGTTGAATTATGTTCTGGGCTTCTAAGTGTTAATGTAAAACAAAGTTTGGAAATGGTTTAATAAAACATAATTTAATTATTAAAAGTTCTTGGTAATAAGAGCCCGGATACATAATTCGAACGTAGCTAGATGCAGAGCTCGAACATATAACTCAATTTCCAAATACAGAGCCTCTGCATAGCACACGCAGAGCCTCTGGTTCAAGATAAGTGAATATTTTGAAAAGATAAAAGACCTAAACACAACCAAAGGCCCTCTGGTTCAACATGAAGACCAACCAGAGCCCCTCTGGTCCTTAAACACTTCTTTTTATCACATCAATAGGATGCGACGACCCGAGTCCTCGTATCACACAAATACGATAACTTAAGATCATCACCTCATAAGAATGTGATAACAAAACCCATGATCAAAAGATCATCATTTCCAAAAATAGATCATCCCACCCTTATTACCAATGTACGCAACTCCTGATTATGCCACCCTTGTTACAAATGTACGCAACTCCTGAATATGCCACCCTCATTATCAATGTACGCAACTCCTTAATATGCCACATTTATTACAACACATCATGATATAATCATGATCAAAACCACATTTTTACCAAAACTGGCAACCAAAACCGTTTCAAAACAGAAACTCATATAAAGAACCTTACCGTTCTATACTAGATTTACCATCAAGCTCAAACATCTTTCAAGAACCTGCTTTATCATCTCCCACATAAGAACCATATGGTTCCATGTTTCAAATACCAAATAAAGAAAATTGATAACATAAACTCACACTTTTCACGTATTTGAAGATGAATTCACACAACAACAATTTCCAAATATAACCACAGAATCAATTTCTTTTTTTTACTGAATCATGTAGGATTTTACATAAGAAAACACACGTTGAGGGGTTTTTTTTTTCTTTCTCCAAAAACAAACAGATAAGATGAATCTTAATAATCACTTTTATACCACCATATTTAACTCATAGGTGATGGAGTTTAATAATTTTAAAATCGTACTTTCACATTCTCCTATGAAATATAACAAATATCTCATGTTTGACACCTTAAGGCGATGGAATTATTTAAACAAATAAGTACATAAACAATTAAAATCTATCCGCTTATCAATATCTTTCAAAAATCGACTCGAACTTGTATAACCGAAAACCCGGTTATCACACTTTTGTTCCTACTTTTAACTTTATGCAAGATTTTTGTTGTTTAAGTAATTTAATTTGTGTTCTTGTCTTTTGGTTCCACAGGGATAGGTATCTTAAGTTACAAGATCTCGAGTTGAAAGACTAACTTTAGATGGCAAATTTGAAGACTTTAATTGGCTTTGAGTTAACAATGATAAAATAACAAAATATAAAAGGGTAGCATGAGTGTAAGACTTATGGTGAAATGTAAACACAAATTCCAGCAGACAATGTTGTAGGCAAAACTAGTTCCACCATCTATTTTGAAGATTTTCTCTCAAACTTCACCTTTGCACTATATTATAGCTTTCAACCCATATCTCTATGTGATATTCGGACCAGTGATAGTGACAAAATGGTATCTTCAAAATATATGGATAAACAAATTTTTTTGTTAAAAATCACTCTTTTGAGCCGATTCCCATATCATTCAAGTTGGCGTGTGTTCTAGATAGTTCATCTATGAATCTATCGCACTTTGACACTTTTAAAGAGTGACCAACCTGTCGGGAGTTAAGTTTGAAAGACATAAATGACAAGTCACCTTGTCGATAACTTTCTCAAGTCTAACTCTCATATCATTCAAGCTGACGTGCATTCAATGACTTATCTCTAACACCATGACACTTTAACACTTTCAAAGTGATCAACTCGTCAAAAAGTGTACTTGGTTTTTATAAAACTTGAATGAAATAGTGGAACATTGTTATTGCGAAACAACATCCACTTTCATTCGGTTTAACATTTCACCCTTTATCTTACACCCGAGCTAACAAAATTAACTACTCATTATGGAAAATAAATGACATGAAATATAAAGAACATAAAGTAAAGACATAAATATAAATGACGGAAAGTAAATGACTGAAAGTAAATGACTGAAAGTAAAGAGCGAAAATTAAATGACAAGAAAAATAAATAAAGTAAGAACAATGTTGCAACAACTCATAATGAAGAACAATATTTAAAGAAAATTCAAGAACTAACTTGCATATGCATAAAAGCTATAGATCTGAATGTTTAGTATCTGTGGGATGATTACAAAGAAGCAACAAATGCCCTTATTTATACAAAAGACCTAAGGATTAAGACAAAAATCTTGGAAACCAACATGTTTCTTAAAAGAGAGACAAAAGGGAAAAAGGGAACATCAAATCAAACAAAATTAGCCACCAAAAATCCCTTCTCCAGCTGTGAAGGTTATTATCCAAAAGATCACCAGATTTTATCTTCACTCCAATACAACAACTGAATCATTAGGCACTTCTTCAAAATGGCCGCTTCATAACAAACCAATGTTGTTCGAATGCTGCAGCATAGAACACAGTGTATCCAAGTTAAGGTACCATCTACTTAGATGTTGTAAAGACAAGTTAATCACCTAATTTAGCTCCAAATATAACAAATGGAAAATAAAGTAATAAAAGTGACTCAAGGTTGGAATAAAAGAAAATAATCTACCTAATAACTAAAGAAATAAGTACTTTAAGCATTGAATAATCCATGTTTATCACTATGACAGGACAGTTGTACTAATTAATAGTAGTATTGGGTTGTCCAGAAAATGCTATAATATCTTTCCAATGGATCATTTATTTTAGTCCTAATAGACCTTTACACCATTTGCTTCTTTTCATGACTGACTTTTCGTAGTTGATAATTAACCAACCAAACAAAATATTTCTTCGAATTTACTATTTGAAATCAATTTTTAATGACTGGACTTTTTGAAAGACTTTACAATCCATCTCTGTGAGAATGATATTCGGTACTTGTACCATTATTACTTGTTACAATATGACATTAGATTAAGGTGCATACTTGCACCAAGGTCTATTTTTACATTGAATTTTAGGGGTTGCATAAA
Organism: Cynara cardunculus var. scolymus; assembly: GCF_001531365.2. NCBI lineage: Eukaryota > Viridiplantae > Streptophyta > Magnoliopsida > Asterales > Asteraceae > Cynara > Cynara cardunculus. The sequence continues at coordinate 16,024,510 of NC_037538.1, forward strand.
TTCTAACAACAGTTATCTTCACAGTTTTTTACTGTGAAGTTTCAAGTGTAAAGAGTCTCACGGGTCTCACAAGCTAGTCTCACATGATCCCAAGTATATATATATATATATATATATATATATATATATATATATAGGAGTGATCAAATGAAAACCTCCTTCATTTGTGTAAACCTTGCAAACCACCTTCATCCGTCGATTTCATTGTTTAATCTTATGAATTTTTTTCATGAAATTGTTTAATCTTGTGAAATTGTTTCATATAATTCTTTTTTTGATGAATTTGTTTCATATATGGTTGTGAAATTGTTTCATATAATACTTAATAAAACTGTTTCATGTATTTCTCTAAAATTAATGAAACTGTTTCATGTATTTCTCTAAAATTAATGAAACTGTTTCATCTATTTTTGTAAAATTAAAATAATGAAGATGATATTATCTATGATTAACACCCTCCACAATAAAAATGATTAATCAACCTCTCATAATTACAAAAAAATAAACAAAATGAAAAATTATGATTGGTTGAATGAAGTTTGCATGGTTTGTACAAATTAAGTGGTTTGCATTTGATCGCTTCCCTATATATATATATATATATATATATATATATATATATATATATAACTTTTATAGGTAGTTTATAACACCCCAAAAATTTAAAGGAACAATAAGGTAGGAGGTAAGTCGAACCCAAAAATACAAAACGGATACTATGGAATGGTAAAAGGATCACCCAACAAAAGGGGAAAAGTGTAGCGTTTACATAACAATTAAAGAGGCGATGAATAACAACCTACTAATCTAAACAATGGTATGATTAGATTATAGACGGGTGTTTCTATCGGCTCCAACAAAAGTCGTAACATCAAAAATAGCAACGCTCCGAAATACCAAAAACTTAGGTTTAGAGGAGTTTCGGATGACTTTAAAACGATAAGTGTAACGGTTTGACTACTTGAAAGTCAAACCGTAGGTGTGAATGAAATTGGCGGTCTTTGAAAGAGTTGAGAAGCCTACATTTAAACAGTTGACTACTAGAAAGTCAAACCGTAGGTTTAGAGGAGTTTCAGATTACTTTAAAGTGTTGACTACTAGAAAGTCAAACCGTAGGTTTAGAAGAGTTTCGGATGACTTTAAAACGATAAGTGTAACGGTTTGACTACTTGAAAGTCAAACAGTAGGTGTGAATGAAATTGGCGGTCTTTGAAAGAGTTGAGAAGCCTACATGTAAAAAGTTGACTACTAGAAAGTCAAACCGTAGGTTTAGAGGAGTTTCAGATTACTTTAAAGTGTTGACTACTAGAAAGTCAAACTGTAGGTTTAGAGGAGTTTCGGATGACTTTAAAACGATAAGTGTAACGGTTTGACTACTTGAAAGTCAAACCGTAGGTTTAGAGAAGTTTTGGATGACTTTAAAACTCTAAGTATAAAGGTTTGAACGAGTAAAGAAGCCTATGTTTTTAAAAATTTCGTCGACATAACGGCTATAAAATGAGTATTTCCAAATGAATTAAGCCTATCGTTTGCCCAACAATTGGCAACCCAACTACAAATATATATATATATATATATATATATAATCAAGCCTAATGTTTACCCAACAATTAGCAACCTAACTACAAATATATCTATAAAACGTGAAAGTATGCTCTAAAACATCATAAGCATTATCAAGTATAACTTGGCACCAAATAGAACTTGCATGAGTAATCGTCAAAAAAGTGTGCAATCTAAAACTTTGTGGATCAAAACATACGTGTTACTTTGTCACTTTAAAACAGAGTTCCATAAAACTTCATTACTTTACTAGAAAGTCAAACTTCATCGCATTCCTTTATGTTTCTTTCATCTTTTGACTTACTATAAATTACATTCACAGTGGATATGGAAAACACAACATTCACAGTGGATATGGAAAACAAACATATACATATAAAACAAACCTAAATACTTATTTTAGAACAACATTTTACAACTTATTTTAAAAATGCTAACAACTTATTTTAAAACAAATATATACATATACACAGCCTTCACTTGAACAACATTTTACCACTTATTTTAAAAATGCTAAAAACTTATTTTAAAACAAACATATACATATACACAGCCTTCACTTGAAATATATATACATATACATATAAAACAAACCTAAGTAACGACCGGCGGTGGTGGTCGGCGACGGGTGCAGGCGGTGGTGGTCGACGACGGGTGCCGGCGGTGGTGGTCGGCGACGGGAAACGACTGTAGTCGGCGGGGGAGGTTTGGCAAGAGAGTCATTGTCTTGTGTGTGTGTATTTGTGGTTTGTAAAGCCATTTGAAAGCAGTAAGTTATCTAAGGAGAGATAAATTAACACAACAAAATAACA
>NC_037538.1:16026984-16032296 GCF_001531365.2 Cynara cardunculus var. scolymus
TTTATAACAGACTAAAAGTCCACTTTGTCCGGACATCTAATCCGATCAACACTCCAAATATTCTTTGAACGGTTTAACACTTAGAATAAAAATCCATATTGAGCGGATATCAAATCCGGTCAACAATCCGTTCAAGACTCGCCCGGTTTAAGACTAAACCACTCACCAATCAACCGGTTTACCAACTCCGGTCAACAAACCGCTCAGGGTTTGTCCGGTTTAAAACTATCCGGTCACTAAACCGCCTAAAGCTTGTCCGGTTTATACCCTTATCCGATCAAGCTTTGTCCGGTTTAATGCTTATCCGGTCAAGCTTCGTCCAGATAAACACTTAGACAAAATCATCAAAATTTCTTTTCAAATAAGAACAATACGAAATATGAATTTAAAACCAGTAGAAAGCTTTTATGTAAAAAGTTTTAGAACCACTCACCTTAAAAGCTTTTGAACACAAAACTCTTGAAATCAACTTGAATCCTTTTGAAATCCAACACTTGAAATCTCCTCTTGAAATAAATCGGACAACACTTCCTTTTTAAAACTCTCTCTCAAATTCTCAAAATGGCAGGAATCAAATGAAGAGGTTAAAACCTCTTTTTATACTTTCCCAAAAGGGAAAGTCGGCTAACCCTTCACACACACATGCATACCCACATGCACCCATGTACATATATATATATATATATATATATATATATATTTACACAATATATATATATATATATATATATTCAATTAATTCGCAAATTCTCATACCAGCACGTATCAATTATCATGCTATCACGTAACCAAATAGTCAAATAATCACGTATTAAATACCTTGGGTAATAATCAGGATCTGATTATCACATATGGTTTGATGAGTCATTTGTCATTTCACACTATTGATAATGAAATTGTTTCACTTTTCGCTAATTACACAGACTTTTCTTATCTTTTTTGAAATGGTTTCACTTTCTTCACGCACCCATTTCATGATGCACCCATTTCATGCTGCACCCATTTCATCATGCACCCATTTCCTCATGCACCTATTTCCTCATGCACCCATTTCATAATCATTTTCACTTACTTCATTCACCAATTTCACCATGTATGAAACCGGTTTCATGATTTTTTTTATTCTATTACTAATTTCATGGATTTATTAATCTAATAACTTACGATTTTCATGAATCTTGGCAATAATAAACCGAGACACAATATAAGAGAATCCAATTTTTAATATTATAATTTAATTAAATATTTAAATGTTACCATTTAAATTTTTTTTTATTATGTTACCTTAATTAAGATTTATTAATAACTTTCACATTTAATAGAAAACAATGCAAATGACCCAATAAACCTTTAATGATTAAATTTAATTAGAAAAAAATGGAAATTTTCTATTGGTCGAAATTAATTTACACGGTTTCTAATAATTGCACGGTTTTCGTTTGAACTTGCCTCTCTCTTCTCTCTCTCTCTCTCTATATATATATATATATATATATAAAGAGAGAGAGAGAGAGAGAGTTTGTTTCAAATGCAACCCATCACATTTGTATAACCAATACAACCCAATAAATTGAGATGTTTATGGAAATGATGAAAGTTCATTTATTATGATTTGAATATTTATGAAAGATGAATAGAGTTCATTAATTGTGATCAATATTTTATATTATGAAATCACATCTTTATCAAATTAAATGGATGATTGAGATTAGGTTGTATTGGTTGTACAAATGTAAAAGATTGTATAATAACCAACCCCTCTCTCTATATATATAAATGTTAAGAAGATGAAGAAAAGAAAGTATAGAAGTCAAACTTCGAGTGAGAGAATTGGTTTGCAAGAAAATAAAACTTGAAATACTTGATATGTAGGGATGGAATTTTTGTGAAGGTTACATAGACTTGTTTATATACAACTACAACCTAAGCAAGCAAGTGAAATGGTACCCAACAGAGTTTTATATCCCAGAAATTCCTACACCAAGTTGCCTCCTGCTTATCCAAAACAATCCATCCCATTTCTTTCAAAGGAGTCGTTTACCAAACACTTACCCGATAAGTGTTTATCGGTAAAATTTAACACTATTATTTATTTATCGTGTAAGATTTTAATTCATCAAAACGACATTGTATGCAACAATTCACCCGGTAAGCGCTTACCGTAGTAAGAGTCGTCGCCCTCATTTACCAGGTAAAACTCATGGTCCTTGTCTCGCTCTTACAGGGTAAGTGTTTGGTAAACGGCCCCTTAGCGTTGTAGGATCCTTGCAATACTCCTATAACATCTCTTTTTTAAACTACATAATAAATTCAAAACTCAAAATATAGATACTTTGACGTATATATAGTTTTATAAATCAACTAGAACTCAGTTTGCTAAATTTATGCTAAATCTAGGTTATGAACCAAGTTTTGAGCTTTCTTGGGGGAAGACTTGAAACCTTGTAGCTAGAGCCCCAACTCTAAATTGTGAAGTTCCCAAGAGCTCTCCTTTCTACTTCTAACCTTGCTCAAAGTTACCACATAAGAAAAGGTTTGGGGATGAAAGGGAAATTGAAACCCTAATTCTTAAAGAGAAGGGATAGAACCACAAGGGTGATGTCTGATTGGTTTGAGCTTGCCTCCAAAGGTCAAAAGTACCAGTAGGTCCTAGGTTCAAATCCAATGAAAAATAAAAATCCTCTTGTGGCCACAGAGGTTCAAATGCGGTGACTCCAGGTTATCTGCAAAGCAGGTGGTTGCCCTGAGATTAGTGGGCTCGCATAATGGGTTAGATATCCACGTTAATAGAAAAAAGGGATAGAGAGCTAACTTCAACAATCACCTTTGCAATCACCAAGAATGGATCTCCAAGGCTCAAGAATCGGATCTAAGGCCCCAAAGTCTTCAAAATCGAGAGGGGAGGGCTTGGGGAAAGTTTGGTGAAGAGAAAATGAGAAAAGTTCCCAAAAATCGGGTTTTAAGGCTGCAGGGCACTCCCGCAACCCTCCCACGACCCCAGGTCGTAGGGCAAGTTACCTTGGCCGTTCCTCCTAGGTCGCGCATGTTACTGTTTTTGAGTTATTCTTCGATTTTCATGACCGACTGAGTTCCCAACTGATCCCACATAATAAATATGAAAAACCTCCATATTCCAATATTTTAAAAGCCACTTATTGGGGGTGTTTAATCATAAACGGACGTTCCAAACTCGCAGGTGTTACACCATACATACCAACAAAACATTTAAAACATGTGCAACTATCCATAATAAGCACATGTTAAGAAATATTCGTTAAATCATTTCGCATGCATCCCACTGTAAAGCACATGAAACTCACCTCGTAGCGTTGGGTAAATCTGGAATCGATCACAAATTATTCACGCTACCTCCGTAACCTCCTACACATCATATAAGACCTACGAGGTCAAGCATCAACCATTACATTCATTCATAGACTCCTAATCATGCGCCCTAACATCATCCAACTTGCTTAAACTGGAACATCATATTCCAACACCGAACACATTATAAAACCCTATTATTTCTCCTACTTCCAGAATGTTTTAAAGTTCAGGATATAAACAAAAGTTATATCTCAACCTCTTATGTTTCCGTATTTTCAAGAATCGCCTCAATTGGATTTGTATTCGATTTTATATGATTTTTATAAATCAATCAGTGTGTTGTGTCGTCTAAAATCCGACCAATCATAAAGATCCTCAATTTTGACCCATTTTGAACTAAACACAGACGATGAAGTATTAACATTACTTGCAGTACACATCTCAAGATTTCTAGAGACGTATTATATACCATATTTCAATAAGTAAGAGATTTATGGTGAATTTTACTAACAGACGCATTTTTCTATAGACCTCTGGAATTGATGGCCAAATCTGTTGTAATGCCTCAACAAATGTTGGATTGTTTAAAATATAATAGGATCTTCTTAGTAAAAGAATTGTCAGATTAACGTCGAATAACAACTTATTAGACAAATTATATTGTAATTGTATGTTTGGTTATGTTGTAATCTTTTTAAAATTTGTGGACGGTCGCTCTCTAGACATGGCTCCACAAACGAAGAGTGTGTTTACAGAGCCACGTAACTGTATAATACGTCTCTAATTTTTTGTTGGCTACGATTACAATCATATTCATATTAACAATAAAACATAACAGACCGATCTTACATAATTAATCTATACTACCTTATAAACCAGATTTATCAAAAAATCTTAAAAACAATTTTTAATGCACAAAGTACTATACATTTATGCACAAAGTCTTAAAAACAACTCATAATGCATTAAGTACTACTACTTTATGCATTTAGTATTAAAATCTCTTAATTTACAATTAAAATAACATAAGTGCAAGTTACCAATGCACATTACTTTTTCTTTTCATGTTCCCAAGATATTTTTGACGCATTTCACTCATGTCTTCACCTTCTCATACCTCTATGTCTTCTTCCCATCCTCAAGGTGAGATTTAAACTGATATTCACCATGAGTTATTAAAAGTTCTCTCATTCAATTGCTCTAGAACTCTCGGTCTCTTGATTCTTTGCTCTTGGTGTAAATTGTGCACATTTGTGGAGCCGTTTAAATATGTTGGATCTTAAATATATTGGATTTTAAACTGTCATACAATTTTTTTTCATCGATAGACTGTAATTGGAACCGTAACTCTTTTTTATTCAAATTTTATTAATATGTAAAGACCAAGTGTAATTTATATCATCGTTAAATCTTCTATAATAAAACCAGTTAAACTTCAAATCATTAAAATTCACGGCTCCTGTCGCATTGCGCGGGTAGACAACTAGTGTATTTCTTAAAAGATATATTTTTTAAATAAAATGATTAAATTAAAACGGATATATCTATACTATATTATAAAGCATTTGGTTAAAACTCTTAAAAACTCTTAAACTCTTAAACTCTTAAAACTCTTAAAGACAACATCTATTGTTAATGGTACAACCTGTTAAAGCCATCCCTAAACTCGTTCATCCCTAAACGATTTCAACCCTATCCGATTTCATCCATATCCTATTTCATCAAATACATGATAAACATCTCATTTTAAATATAAAAAATCTAAAATATAATTAGGATAATTATTGAATTCTAACATAATACTTAATTATGTTATAAAATTTATAATATTAAACTAAAAATAAATTATTTCATTATTAAACTTAAATTAAATTACAATAAAAAAATAAATTACATAAATTAAATAAAAATGAGAACTTTTAAATAGTTGATTTGATATTAACATTGATATTTTTTTTTCAAGTTTTTATGATATCTTCACATTT
>NC_037538.1:16032701-16034941 GCF_001531365.2 Cynara cardunculus var. scolymus
ATCATTATTGTTTTCTTTAAAACGCATAAAATCGTATTATAACATCGATAGAGACAAAGAATAAAATGGAACATTAAAATCAAGATGTGTCTCGCTGCATTGCGCGAGTACTCTTCTAGTATATATATATATATATATATATATATATATTATTTCAGATGTTTCTATCACTCTTTTGGTCATATGATATGCTTTGGATTAGAAAAATGGCATTTTTCTAACGAAATATTAGGTGAAATCATTTTTTAAAGAAAAATAAAGTCAATTAGTAAAATATCAAAATATTAAATACATTAATTAAATTAATAATTTTATAATATAATCATAAAAATTTGATATTTCATAATAGTGAACCAAACAAATATTTTCCACCAATGGGAAATCATTTTATTTGCTAGAAGGCGAAAAATTGCATGCTCAACTTCTATTTAAATATGAATTATGCAAAATCTATACTATATTATAAAATTTTTAATAAAAATTTTTAAAAATTATTTTTTATGATGAAGTACTGTTTATTGATGCATATTACTTAAAATTTAATATTACAAGTAAACTGTGCGTAAATACAATTTATTAAAGATTCATATTTGAATTCGTGTAACTAACTTTAGATAAACATAATCAAATAGAGGATAAACATTTTATTTTAAATATAAAAAAACTAAAATATAATCATGATAATCAATAAGAGCTAACAAAATATTTAATTATTATTTTTATAAAAAAATTGTATTTTTAAACCAAAAATAAAAAAATTAATTAAAGAAATACTCAAAAAAGGAAAAATTTTAAATAGTTAGTTTGATACTAATATTAATATTTTTTTTTATTTTTTATAATATATTTATATTTATATTTTATTAAAAAAAATTATAATATTTTTATATTTATATGTGATTCATGCACTCACGTTGAGGCTACGTCGTCTGCACATCTTTGCATTGATTGTTTCTGTGTTCTCTTATTTGATTATTATTCTTGTTTAAACCTTCATTTATCTTTATATAAAATACAAATCACTTCATCTTTTTCACTCGATCAGACATTTCTATCGTTTTAGTTTTAAAATATTTTAACATAAATTATTTTAACGATTTAACGTAATAATTGTTAGTTAATTAAGGACAATCTTGTTTTTCTTGTTTTAAGTTTACTAGTTGTGTACCCGCGCAATGCGGCGGGAGCCATGAATTTTAACGATTTTGAAGTTCCACTGGTTTTATAAGATAAGATTTAACGATGATATAGTTTGCACTTGATCTTTACATACTAATACAATTTGAATAAATAAGAGTTATGGTTCCAATTACAGATTATCGATGAAAAAAATTGTATGACAGTTTAAAATTCAATATATTTAAACGACTCCACAAATGTGTTCGATTTACACCAAGAGCAAAGAACCAAGAAACTTGAGTTTTAAGATAAACACTCAAAACCAATAAATAAAACTACAAATTTAACAGATCATAAGTCATGAAAAGACCCCAAAAAATGAGTTTTAGAATGAAATTTCAACTATTTACCCTCTTTCTTGTCCAGAAACTCAGATTAAGGTTGAATTAATATATGTATATATATATATATATATATATTTCATAAAAAACCCAAGAACATATTAATTCATAACATATTATATAGTGCAATTTGGACAGTCTAACCCCAAAATATATAGTATATATATAAAAATAAATAACTATAAAAGTATAAATCGTAAATATTAAAAATATTTTTTCACAATATATAATATATAATAATATAATTAAGTCAAATTATTCAATATTGGACTCATTTCGAAGGTATTAAATAGACAATTATAATGGTGTAACTTGTTAAAATAAATATGTATTTTTTAAACATGTTTTAATTGATATACGATTGTGTATATTAATTCGGTAAAGGTTTAAAATGAAACATTTAAAAGTAAATGACGTAAAGTAAATTAATTGACTAATTATAGGGGTATAAAGTGTAAATTTAAAATTATAATTTTATAAAAATCGGTTGTTGTGAGAGGGTGAGTGTATGTGAGGAGAGGAGGGGATGAAAAAGTGCAAAAAATGTATAAAAGGTATCTTGGTCATTTAGTATTTTAAGACTTTAAGATTTTTGCTAAATTTGCTTTATAAGATAATATATATATATATATATATAGACTTGGGATCATGTGAGACCAATATTTTTTCGTGAGACCCGTAAGACCAATTCTCAACCCTTGGATTAGATCTACAATCTGA
>NC_037538.1:16036371-16039456 GCF_001531365.2 Cynara cardunculus var. scolymus
ATCCTAATTATATTTTAGATTTTTTATATTTAAAATAAGATGTTTATCCTGTATTTGATTATGTTTATCTGCAATTAGTTACACGAATTCAGATATGAAGCTTTAATAAGTGTACTTACGCACAATCTACTTGTAATCTTGAGTTTTAAGTAATATGCATTAATAAACAATATTTTACACATAAAAAGTAGTTTTTAAGAGTTTTTGTCAAATGCTTTATAATATAGTATAGATTATTTTTTTTATAATTTAATTTAAGTTTAATAACGAAATAATTTATTTTTGGTTTGATAATATAACATTTTATAAAGATAATAATTAAGTATTCTGTTAGAACTCAATGATTATCCTAATTATATTTTAGATTTTTTATATTAAAAATGAGATGTTTATCCTATGGATAAAATCGTTTAGGGATGAACGAGTTTAAGAATTTTTAAGAGTTTTAGCCAAATGCTTTATAATATAGTATATATAACTTAAAAAATAGTTGATCTGAATTTAAAAATACTTTCACTTTCACTCTCACAACAACAATAAATAATTTTTGAACATGGTTTTGGAGATATGACGAAATGTATGAAATGGTCGGTTTTAAAATATAGTAACATGTCACCATCTACAATTAATATTTAATTATACCAAATTGTTTTTAATTCTTTTATAATTAATTATTTCATATATTTCATATCATTTACTTTTTCATTTTTTATATTTTTATCTTATAAACATATTATTAATTAAATTATTAAAAAATACGTTTTTTTTACAAATCACATCGTTATAATCGTCTCGTTAATATCTTTAAAATAAATTCAACATTAAAAATATTATTGAATTTAATCATAAAATTAAATATCATATATAGACTAATTAAAACATGATACATAATCTAATACCATCAGGTCTTCATATTTAAACCTGGGGCATTCTGATACTTTTGACCTTTGGAGTCAAGCTCAAACCAATCAGGCACCACCCTTATTTTAGCACATGATAACAGAAAGGATCAAATGTATGTCCTATAAACTAGGATTTAAGTTGCAATCGTTGACTTCCACACGGTTATGTTTAAAATAACGGACAAGAGATAAGAACAACTATATCATATTATACGAGGTATAAGACTGCTTAAAATTAATTGTTTCTTCACAATTTCTGTACGATAATAATAATAATAATAATAATAATAATAATAATAATAATAATAATAATAATAATAATAATAATAATAATAATATGTGCAAAGAGTTTCTTTTTTTAGGTTAAATTATTATAAGGTTTTATCACTAAAATGAAATTTGAATTTTCTTGAATTATTGTTTCTGGGTCATTATCTCAAAATGGTTATACGTAATAAGAATAACCATATTAGAACAGTGCTAGAAAGATACTCGTATAATGCAGCGAGATAGATCGAGATACTGTTTCCTTTTATTTTTTGTCTTTGTCGATATAATACGGTTTTATGTGATTTTGAGAAAGCGATAACGTTTTTATTCATAACAATTTAAAAAAAATTTATTTGATATTAGTATCAACTTAACTATTTAAAAATTCTCGTTCTTTATGTAATTTCTTTAATTCAATTTTTTTATTATAATTTAATTTAGGTTTAATTAATAATGAAGTAATTTTATTTTTGGCTTAATAATATAATTTCTAAAAGGATTATAATTAAATATTTCGTTATAAGTATAACAAAATAATTATCCTAATTATATTTTAGATTTTTTATATTTAAAATGAGATGTTTATCATGTAGTTGATTATGTTTATCTGTAGTTAATTACACAAATTCAGATATGTAGCTTTAATAAGTTGTACTTACGCACAATTTACTTATAACCTCGAATTTTAAGTAATATGCATTAATAAACAGTATTTCATGCATATATAAAAAATGGGTTTTAAAAGTATTTGTAAAATGCTTTATAATATAGTATAGATATATTTCTTTTTTTACATAAAAGACACAACTAGTATTGTATAAGGACGAATATTAAAAAAAAATTAGATTTAAAGTTAATAATTTATGTATTATAGTGATCAAACAATTATGGGGGTGTTTGGGATTGTTTATTTGAAACAACTTATGTTTTTCTACAAAAACACTTATCAACTTATTATAAGTCAGAATGGTTTAACTTTTTCAAAAACTTTTTGTTATCGGTTTAGCACCGGTATAAATTGTTTATCCAAACACTCAAAAATGCTTATTACCGGTGTCACACCGGAATAAGTCAATAAGTTGTTTTTATAAGCAATCTCAAACACCCCCCATATCTTTTCTCTTTGAAAAATTCAAGCGTATAACCAGATATATGCTATTCTTTATAAATTTTATAACACAATGTCATTATCAATAGAATATTTTACAAATCAAGTTTTTATCATTAATATATTCCATAACACACATACACACATATGTAGAGGAATGATCAAATGCAAATCACTCATATTTATACAGACCGTGCAAACTACTCTCATCCGTCGATTTCATTGTTTAATCTTATGAAGTTGTTTCATATAATATTTTCTTTTGATGAAGTTGTTTCATATATGGTTATGAAGTTGTTTATAGAATTTTAATAAAACGGTTTCATGTATTTATCTAAAATTAACATAATGAAGATGATAATATCCATTTAACACCCTCCACAATAAAAATGATTAATCAGCCTTTCATAATTACAAAAAATAAACAAAATAAAAAATTATGATTGATTAAATGAGATTTATACAGTTTATACAAATAATGTGATTTGTAAAGTAAATCTCCTCTCTATCTCTCTCTCTTCCCTTCTCTCTCTCTCTCTATATATATATATAGAGAGAGAGAGGGGGGAAAAGAACAAATCATACAAGAGGTTAAATATTTTACGAGATGGCTAGAAGTTTCAATATCATATATGATTACATTTATTTGGACAAACTTAATCATATATGATTAAGTTTGTATATCATATGTATAATCATATATGATATTGAAACTTCTCGCATTCTCATAAAATGTTTAGCTTCTCATTTGAACATACCCCCTCTCTCTATATATATACAAGATCAATATATATATATATATATA
>NC_037538.1:16041676-16082785 GCF_001531365.2 Cynara cardunculus var. scolymus
GGGGGGGGGGTGTTCACAAGTAAACTATAACTCTTTAGTATTCGTACATTAATATGATACACACTATTCATCATAAAAAGTAATATATATGTTAACGTGTATAAAACAACTTTTCAACATTCATACATCAGTAAAATATTCGTTATTAATATACATTTTCATTATAACATTCATCATGAATATGCATACTATTCATCATAAATATTTATGTATGATCACATGTATATAATAACTCTACTATTTATATTAGTATGATATTTATCATATATTATTAACTTTCACCATAATATTCTTCATGCATATACATATTATTTATCATGAATATACTACAATATCAACTTTACATACTTTAGTTTTTTTTTTTCTTTTTCTTTATTGTGTTTTATATTGGTCTGGATGAGTTCCCGATTCGTCTCGATAGATTTCTCGATCTATCTCGATAAAAGTTAAAAGTGGTATGTTATGGTTTTATACAAACAAATGCACAACAAAATAATCAATATGTTCTCAATTGGCCTCGATGAAAAATGAAGGCGTTATATTATGATTGTAACACACAACCAACATCAAGTCAATGGATGAGTTCTTGATTGGACTCGATTGGTGTCGATCAATCCAATGGATTGTCGATCGATCTCGATGGGTTCCCGATCCTTCTCGATAAAAAAACGAAAATGGTAGCCTATGGTTTTACACATACAAACAAATAATAAATCAATGAATAGATTTTCGATGGAAAATGAATGTGGTAGGTTATGGCTTAACACATATAGTGTTTTTTCATTTTCATTTTTTTTTGAGGTTTTCACCTGAACCTCTCTTCCTCCCCCCCTCTCTCTCTCTCTCTCTCTCTCTATATATATATATATATATGCATATAATTTGATTTGGTTAGACAATGTTTTGTTGGTAAATAATGATCGGTTTTTCGCTACTAATTCTTCTTTTGCTTCTAGTAAATCTCTCTCTCTCTCTCTCTCTCTCACACACACATATATATATATATATATATATAAAATCACATATATTCGACCGTTTTTATATTCTATTATTTAATTATTAATCTCGTTTGAATCGAATCCCAACATAAAATTTACTAACGGTCGCATATTACTTTATTCAAACTTTTTAACGAAGATGACTCAGCCTTCAATCATTTGGAGTTCACTTCAATTAATTAATTTCATAACACATAATTAAGCTTATCTTCATAATCTTTTATTAATTATATTTAATTATCTGTCTCCACTCATGATCAAGAAAATATTTGAAATCTTAGGCCGGTGGGTTGGAACCAATGAGTGGTCATGGTTAACCCTCTTGGGCCCATGGTCGGTGCCTCCAAACATTCTCTATACATAAAAACCTAGTGGTCACTATTTAATGATTCCAAAAATAAATTCATATTTTTATTTCTTTTATTTTATTTTTTAAAATATGAAAACTTTGGGTACTATATATAACCCTTTGTTGAGGAACTAGGAACTCACAAAAGTAAATCATCAATATCTTTGACTTTTTGACTTCATAGTTTCGATCGTAAAGCTACTGAAAATGGTGAAGTTGGCATTTGGTGATTTTGGTGATTCGTTCAGTGTTGGCTCACTCAAATCGTATTTAGCTGAGTTCATTGCCACACTTCTTTTTGTGTTTGCGGGTGTTGGGTCAGCTATTGCTTATGGTGAGTTTTCATTTGGTGGATTTACGTTTTTTTACATGTGTAGTTGCATACATGAAAATAAAAGAAGTCGTTTTAGTAGACCTAATAAGTTGAACTTGGCGTATTTCTATACCCAGTTGACTCATATCATGTAAGTTATTGTAACATTTTTTTTTATTTTGCAGGTAAGCTCACAGCAGATGCAGCATTAGATCCTGCTGGGCTGGTAGCTATTGCAGTTGCTCATGCTTTTGCACTATTTGTCGGGGTCTCAATGGCAGCCAACATCTCAGGTGGCCATTTGAATCCGGCCGTCACCTTTGGATTGGCTATTGGCGGCAACATCACTATCCTAACCGGCTTATTTTATTGGATTGCCCAATTACTTGGTGCCATTGTTGCTTCATTCCTTCTCCAGTTTGTCACTGGAGGACTGGTATGACTCTCTTTTTATAACGAAAGATGTTTATTATGCATGATCTAAGACCTAAGCCTAAACTTTGGAGTTTGGGGCTCAAGTGGCTTTTTCACTCACATACACACCACAAGCCAAATCTAGTTTTAATTGGTTGTTAAATTTCGGTGTTTGATAAGCTAATCGAGAAAATCAGATGATTTAGTCAACTTAATCTCGTTTTCAACTAATTTTTCTATAAATACTGAATATGGATTGTTTGCTATCTGATAGGCTGTTCCAACCCATGGAGTTGCTGATGGCATGAATGCTATCCAAGGAGTAGTGATGGAGATTATCATAACATTTGCCCTAGTCTACACAGTTTATGCAACTGCAGCAGACCCCAAGAAGGGTTCACTAGGAACCATCGCACCCATTGCAATTGGGTTCATTGTTGGAGCTAACATCTTGGCTGCCGGCCCATTCAGTGGTGGTTCAATGAACCCTGCTCGATCATTTGGACCTGCTGTTGCTAGTGGAGACTTCTCAGAGAACTGGATTTACTGGGTTGGACCACTTATCGGCGGTGGTCTAGCTGGGCTTATCTATGGTGATGTTTTCATCGGATCATACGCTCCACTACCAGCCTCTGAAGACTATGCCTAAAAAGTTCTAGTCGTTTCGTGGTTTTCAATTGTATTTCATGTTTATTTAAGGGTTGAAATTGTAATATCCTCTTTGTTTGGGGATCATTTTGAGAATTATGGAAGGTAAAGGGTCAATTTTGACGAGATACTAATGTATCTTATTCACATTTGACCACACCATAATCTCCCAAGTTTGTATCTTTATCTTCCTTTGGAAAATCCTAAGCTTGTAATCTTGATATGTGAATAAGTGTTTATATCTCCTTTTGAATCTTAAGACACGCGATTTCTCTCTTTCATGACGGTGTATGATCAGTATATTAACAGTACCGTAAAACATGATATCATACCCCTTTTTACATATCATAATATCATCTCCATTTCTGTATATAATTAATGAACAAGGTCCATATCAGGTTAATAATGCATTAAAATCATTTTAAATGACATCAGATTAATGATTTGGAAAAAAAATCAAATGCATATCACATCAGACTTTATAACAGTTTATCTTTGTCAGGTTTTTCTTCCTTTCATAATTTAGCAACTTGTTTCCAAATCTTTCGTCTTTCAATTTTATAACTCCCAACTTTTTATCGAAACATTATTTGGTCAAATAAATCACAAGATATCTTCAACAAAAGTTATGAACCATCGCATGTGTAAACTCGTCCATGACCTGATGACCAACTCGAAGGTAGAGAATGAAATACTTACTACGACCGTCCAAACCACTCGCTCGAAACCCTAAACCCATTAAAACGCCAATTGGTAAGGTTTCAGTTGACCAACGGTTCCCAATTTTTCAAAAGACATAGATATCTCCCCCCCCCCCCCCCCCCCCCCTCTCTCATCTTGAACTAACATAGTCTATGACTTATAAAGGTGTAACTTACACCACTATACTCCCTCTATAAGTATTATAATAGATACAAAAAGCGAATTCGTACATATACCTATATAGCATTCAAAGTAAAAGTAGGAATTTTCGTAAACTCGAATAACATTTTATATCCCATAAAGATAGGTCAACCGGCAAGAGTTAAAAGTCCTTCAGGACCACTAGAGGGTTTGACCAATTGTTAACTTCAAGGCGCCTATGCACAAACTGGCCTGGACTCCCACAGTTACAAAAACACGTAGAATGGAGAATGCATAAGGCTTCATATTGAGCATGAGGTTTCTAGTTCAACACTTATGCCACTTGGGTCAACTAACAATACATTAGCCTAAAAGAGGCTTGATGGAGAACAACTCACCGGGTATTCCATGACATCTGAAGGCAAATGATGCGTGTACACCGCACCTTCAAAACTCTGTGTGCCATTTGCCTGAAAGAGAGGTTCAAAGCAAATGGGCCAAAGTTCTTTACTAAAACTTCTAAGGAGCTAAGTTTGAACCATCCATGTGAATATGACACAAAGCATATGATATAATGAACTTCTTAATGGTAATATATGGAAAATGAAATACAATAACCACTCCAAATGTAACATCAACAAATATTAATGAGGTAATAAGCGTGTACAAACTTTGAACTTTCCCTTTGTAGTTACCTCAAAAGACAACGGTTCTGTTCTCTTCATAAGGTAGAACACGCAACTCACAATAGGATTTTATCGCTTTTAGAAGGCATTGTTTCTCAAGATTCTCTGATTTCTGTACAAAACTCAGCAAATTATCCTTGTGTGAAACTCTCTCAACCTGAAAAGCCAAAGATAAGATCAAACTTACCGTGCTTGTGTTGATACTTTTGTGGTGAAAGTATCAAGTACAGTTAGGGGCTATATTTCGGATGCCAATCCAAGTAACTTTCCCACTTGCTAGGGGTATATTTTAGTGTAAAGCAATCATCTTTTTTTGGTAGACGTGGGTGTCCAGGCCAGTTTGCGCACACCTAGACTAATTCCATGGGGTCCTAAAGTTAACAGCCAGACAACCCTCCGGTGGTCCTTTTACATATTGATTTAATCCCTTATCACACAAATAAAGAGTGAACTTACAACTATTTTGCGTGTAAGCTTGGCCCTCACGTTTAACAGAAGATCTTGATGACGGAATTTGGAAGGGTCATGATCATTAATTTTCTTACCTTAAGAGCGTCTGGTATTCACAATTTTCAGTAAATTGGAAAGCATGCCAAAAAATTTAGGAAGATGAAGTTGTGAGGTCTGCACCACCCTTCTTCAAATACTCAAGACAAAGCAGGCAAAATTGTCCATCAAGAATATTATCTTCCAGGGTCCATATGGAGTTATCATAAGTGTGGGGTTTTAAAAAAGAAAATTACCACTACCCACTAAGTAATAATTGATACAAGTTGTGATACGTAAAGGGCCAAGGTCACACTATGGAAAATATGATATAATTCTAACAACGTTTAGTTGCCTAAAGTATTTAGTGCCAACCTAGCCAAATACATTGTGAATTTTAACAGGAGGAAAAAACAACATGATTAGACTTCAGGCCATGAGTTAAGTCATTTAAGCATAGTTATTGATACAAGTTGTGATACGTAAAGGGCCAACGTCACACTATGGAAAATATGATATAATTCTAACAACTTTTAGTAGCCTAAAGTATTTAGTGCCAACTGCCAACCTAGCCAAATACATTGTGAACTTTAACAGAAGAGGAAAAAACAACATGATTAGACTTCAGGCCATGAGTTAAGTCATTTAAGCATAATTATTGCTATATAAGTATAACTGTACAAACAAAATTGGAGGCACAAATTGAACAAAGTGGGTAAAATCAGTATATTTACCATTTGTTCGATTATTGGTCCTTCATCAAGTTCTTCCGTCACAAAGTGGCTTGTCGCACCAATCAATTTTACACCAGCGTTAAACGCCTGCAGCACACCAGAAAAAGTTAGAAGATTATACTTTAATTTTTCCTTGATCCGTTGTATGACTGAACACCATGAGAAAATGAAGAAGGATGGAAGACCAAACCTGCCTAGAAGGATTCCCACCCTTGAATGATGGCAATAAGCCATGATGAATGTTAATGATATCTTTCTTGTATCTATTCAAAAAACTTCTAGATAAAACCTGCTTAAAGAAATATATTGCTCGATCATATTAGAACCATTACTCAATTGGCGTGGTTGAATCCAATAAAGCATACACTTCTTCCTATGTTGTTCCACTATGCACCAATTTACTTTCTGAAAAAGCATCAATGTAGAAGCTCACTGGGCATTGATGAAGGAAAAAGTTATGCATGAAAAAAGGCACCTAACCAAAGGGTCATTGGTCTAATGTTACCCGGTTACTGGTAGAGCTCAGCCTTCCAGGAGGTCAAGGTTTCAGAAGAAAGGTGAGGAGTGTGCATGAGTATTTGTCGTATATAAATATCATATACTTCCAAAAAAAGGGCACCTATACATAATATGGTTTAACTGGAACCAAGTTATGAAAGATTACCTGCATATATCTAGCAAGGACTAGAAAATCTGTATCTTGAACCAAGTGCAATATCTCATCTTCTCTTTTATTTTCTTTTGTTGTAGACAGATAGTGATATGGGATATTATGCCTTTCAAGGAACCGAATCACATGGGAGTTGGGAAGCCTATCGTGATTACTGTTCAAATACGCTCTTGGTCACAGATGGAATGAGCATAGTTAATAAACGTCGAGAAAGAATGAAACCCTATACTTTACCTGATGATAGAACTTATATCAACAGGAAGTTTTCCATCTTGCCATGCATGCAACAAATCAACAAGACAGTGGTCCTGCAGAAGAGAAGGGAAAAATTAAGCACAAGGTTTATGAATGATAACCCAACAGTATAAAAAAGAATGTGCATATACAGTAGACTTGAAAGAAACCTGCTTAGAAGCAAGAACCGCAATTTTATATTTGGGATCTAAAGAAGGCACCCGGACAACAGATCTGTTTGCATTGAATTTTTTTGATAAGTTAAGAACGTCCTCATCCATTTGTGCCCGTGGCCATTTAGTAGGATCGAAGACGAATTCGCTGCAAGTTGAAAAAAAAGGTGTCATCTTCAGTTTTTTGAATGCAAACATCAATTAGCTCTACCTAATGGGAAGAAAAATCCTGAACTGTAACCAGGCATTAACAAACTATGTTGTCCGAAACAACAAAAATAACTATGTTGATCTTCTTATAAGCTCTACCTCTTCAAAGCCACTGCACCTTGACAATGTATTCCACTGCCCCTATAGAGCAAATAGCTTGAATGATCCTTAAAAATGAATGAAAAATTCTCTTAGCTAAGTTAGAACCATTTTCTCTGACAACTCATTGACGGAAGCTTGTAATTGAAACATAGAGAAGTCCCGATCGACAAAGTTGTTTTCTAACACTATGCTACAGGAATTGATCTAGTGTAGAAGAAAGCATGCCTCATAAAAGGATCTAATCAATACAGCAGCCAAATTCATCTCCAACCTCTTATGTCCTGAATGCTAATGCTTGTCTTCAACTACAAACACATCAAGTAGTTGAACTAAAAACAAAGAAACCAAAGTAAATGAATTAAATATACATGACACACACACAGACACATGTTTGTGTTGAGATAGAGGGGAGACCTTCTGGAGTAGAACACATTTTTGTTTTGGGGCACAAATATATCAGCTTCCAATATGTTCCCACCTCTTGATGCAATACATTCGGATATCTTGGCCACAATCCCAACACTGTCCTATCATTAACATCACAGTAATCAAGTTTATTTCTCCATATTTCTGAAAACCAATAACGAATACTCCCTTTCAAAAGAAGAGCTACGTGATTTGCATTTGGATCAAAGGGTCTTTTCCCAATGTCATAACTGATCCGAGTTCTACAATTTTCAACTAGTAATTGATAACTACATCAAACTCTTTAACAAGGAGTGAACATTTCCAATCACAAAACTTAGATCTTCAGTTGTTAAACAACCATTATACTTCAGACCATGTAAATGAGAAAAAAGACATTGTAGCTGCCAAAAACACATGGAACCAGACAAAAACTTAACGACCATTAATTTAACTAATGGCTTTTGCCTATGTGGTGGCACAAGAACTTGCAAAACGTACCACCGTACTTTTCTAAATGA
Organism: Cynara cardunculus var. scolymus; assembly: GCF_001531365.2. Taxonomy (NCBI): domain Eukaryota; kingdom Viridiplantae; phylum Streptophyta; class Magnoliopsida; order Asterales; family Asteraceae; genus Cynara; species Cynara cardunculus. The sequence continues at coordinate 16,049,463 of NC_037538.1, forward strand.
TAAAAAACACTATACTTGGTATAAAAATAAAAATAATTAATGAAAATAAACAATCACGATGGACATTAATACCTTTAGCTAATTATGCATGTGGAATGTAAACAAATTGACAGCTAATTCTATTTAATTAACAATGATATCATAAATACATCACAATGCTTATAATTTTGTCCAACAAATGTATCTCAACACTGTCCACATCACTGGACATAGAATATATGACATCTGCTAATTTTAGGTGTATTAATTGTCAAATATTTAAAATTTGTCAGTGCTACTAATCTTGATCAGGTGATTGATAATTCTTCTGGGGGTAATAATGTTGTTATTCTGCCATCAAACTTCTTAAAGATCCATCATGTAAATCCATTAATAATCAAGGGCCACCACGTTTTTGTCCCCTTTTTTTACGTTCTTCCCAACTAGAATGTGTTTGATCCATTTTGTGTTCGTTTAACAGCTCAACCCATAAAGGTCAGAATTGCATTTTCACTCTTTTAGTAAGTAACTTCAACTTCAATATCAAAATCTAAAATCGGGGAGTTCCAATCGTTCTTCTTCCGATTCAGAATTCAGAACAAATTAACAACTAATATCAAACGTTATAACGAGTATAGAATAGAATGTGTGTTGAATTTGCATCAAAATCAGCACAAATTAGCATCTTATATATCAAAACCTAAATCGAGTTATCACCAATCACTCAGCTTCAAAATTGATTGTGCGTGTGCGAAATTTTAAACAAGATCAATTTCCGTTTACTAATAGAAATTTCTTAAATGTACAAGAGAGACTAAATCCGTCGATTCCAATGATAGGATGAGTAAGCAAGTTATACTTACAGGACAATATAATACATGAATGCCATTGGAGAGGGGAGTAGAAGGCACCGGGAGGGTATTCAAGGATCTATTGGCGGATTCAAGAACCCTAGGAAACAATAAGGTTCTTGATGATATTCTTCGAAGAACACCCATTGCTCTCTCCCTCTCTCTTGTTTCTCTCTCTAGAACAATGGCTATGGCGCATCCAATCTCGCTCCTTCCTGTTCCATCCACTGATCCGGTTGAAATTTTGGATGCATATTTCAGGGACATACGCTGTCGTTTTCGGTTTACGCAAACTATTGCGTTTCTTTCACTTTACGTCCTTAAACTTTCTAAATGTCATGTTTTTGCCCCCCATTATAATTGCAACTTACTTTAAATGCACACCCTAACATTTCACTTTTAGGTTAGCTTAATTGACAATAAAACTTAGGGTTGTAATGATTTTTCTTAGAGATTACTGGTTTAAATCTTGCAAAACCATTGGAGCTTTTTTGGCTGTTCTTCAGGACCTCTATTAAGATACAAATAAACTGATCTGAACCTTCACAGTTAACAAAAAAAAAAAAAACAATTTACTTTAAAACAATTTTTAATTTTAAGCTACATATTTTATTTTTTGAAATGATAGAGTTTAAAATATGTTGTTAATATGTGTATGATTTTCTGTAATATAAGGGGATCATTCCCCCAAAAGCCCAAATTTTTATTCTTGGTTAAATTAGAGGGGACGAAAATCCATTCCCATTTTCATTTTCTGTCATTCTCATTTTCATTTCTCAGCATAATCCAGATAAAAAACGGAATTTTTTATCATTCCAAAAAATAAGGTAGTTTATGGTTGTCAAATATGGTTTAAATGAAAAATTAGAAAGCTATCGAGATTGAATTCGATTGGACAAACATCATGGAGTTGGATCGTTGTGGATAAAGGCCTAACCATTGAAGACCTTTTGGGGATGGTTAATTAGTTATTAGTCGGTTCATTCGTGTTTGGTTTTGTTGGACTTAATCCATCTCCAACTCAATAGATGCGGTTGATGCTATTTTGTACCAATTAGGTTACAGGATAATAGATATGTACATGATCCAAGCCTTTCGAACTTGTTTTCAGTGAGCAAAAAAAAGTCTTGGACTTTCTTAGGTCCAGACTGGATTTTCGAGTTGAAAATCCAGCCACCCTTTTCAGGTTAACAAGGCTTTTCCAAGCCTTTTTACGCCAAACGTAGTTCTAGTTTGCCACCAAAATTTCAACCGGTTTACACCCATTAGTCCCCACTCCTCAAGCTTTTAGGGTCGTTTCAGACATTGGATAGCCCTGGCCTGACCTCGAGCCTTTAAGTTTGTTGTACATGTATGCTAGTTAACTATGGATTGAATTTTTTCAAGTTGGGTTAGACCGGGTTGTCAGGTTTTTTTAACCAAACCCGAACCCAAACCGATCCATGTTGATTAGTTTTGATTAATTATTTATTTATTTTCTTCATTTCTAAAAGATTTAAGGGGCCGTTTACTTGCGGCTTAATTAGGCATATTGATGTATCTGGTTTATTCGCACAACTCATTTGGGTTATTTACTTTACAGCTTATTTGTACAGAACATGGCTTTATCGCATAGATATAAATGGTTTGTTCTCATTCAACCACAAAAATGACACACCTACCCCTTATTTAAAACATCACCTCATTCCCAAATGAGACACCCCATCGACCATCATCAACCTTTTTATAATTTTTTTATTTTGATGTTCAAATAATTAAGACTGAGGATAAATTAGTCATTTATGTTATTCAAACTTTTGTTCAAATAAAAAAACAACAATACCAATTTATCCGTACAAACAAATTTATTCTTATAGGAATTAATAAAAAAAATGTGATAAACAATCCTTCAAATTCGAATACATGGAAAATTATTGGATCTTACAATTCGTGCCATCGAGCATCTCCCACCCAACCAGACGATGCCTGTAAGTCATCTCTCTCGATTCACTCTTGGAGGAGATCTAGGGTTCTACTCCACTCTCCACACGCAAACTTTGTGATTTGTCTACTGAACATCTATGATCTTATCTTAGTATTAGTAATACAAACTTTTGTTGAATCGAATTTCTTACGTCTAAATTCAAATAGATTGTTTTTTGATTTTGTTGCAGATGAAGAGGTTCTTATTGGAGGTGGAACCACCGAGTCCTGTGAGATACTTGATCGGATCAGCAATCATGATGATTGGCGTCGTTTTACCCCTTGGTTACATGATGTTCCGCAACAAACGTGTTCCGTCTTCTTCATCTTTCGCTAAACAGACGTAGGTGTGCCTTTCTTTTAGTTTTCATTTGTATTTTGTGGTTCATTATGAATTATTGGTAAATAAATTACTCGCATTGTTGTTAATTCTTAACCTCCTAGTCTTACAGTTTAGATATGGAATTGAAACTCGTGTATTTTACGATGATATTTCTCCATTTTCAATGCAATTGCTTAGGGTTCTTCTTCTTCTTTTTCTCTATTAATTATATCCTCCAATCCAATGAGTGCATCTGGAGGAGATAAATTTTGCTAAGAAGAGACTGAAAGACCCCAAAATGACCCAAGGCATGGCATGAAGTGGAATCTATTAAGTACAGAAGATTATCTAAAATCAAAAGAAGGTATGGATATCATGAACCTGCTTCTTGGAAGAAATATAAATGAAGATATATAACAAAGATAGACACAGTTGGATTAGACCGGCAGAATAACCAGATTAGGAGACAAAAACCGATCCAAAGTAAAAAGGAAGGATATAGCTGCATCTGGAGGGCCAAATACTGAGCTTTCTAGTAGCTCAGTTATAGGAGAAGAAATATAAAGAAGGCGCGGCCCAACGTACGCAGTTACATAATAATTTCTGGTGGCCAAGGACTGCAAAACTTTCTCTTGTTGAGAAGAAAGGAGAGTATTAAAACCAGAGGGAAATAAGGCCCTCCAGTTGTGCATTTTAGGAGTCATGCTCAGCAGATCTTTCAATATGCCCAAAATGCCGTTAGTCACAAGCATGATATACCCAGCTGAGCAGTGAGGCCCAGGCTTGAACAGCTTTATATCTGAATCAGTGGTATAACTACCAGTTTCATCGGCTACTTTCTGCTTAATGATTCATTAAAGAATAAAAGGATGGTCTAAGATGGATTATTGTAGAAGAGGGTGCCATTTGGCATGATTTATTGTGATAGGTTTCTCTACCAGTAGTTTATAGTCGGGGGCAATTGGCAACATAGAGAAACCTATCACAATAAATCATGCCAAATGGCATCCTCTTCTCCAATAATCCATGTACAGTGGTGCAACAAGAAGCTAATTTTCTCCAAGCAATATGTTCAAAGAAGTGGGAACGGGCTCCTTGGGCGGGGGTTGATAACCTTAGGAGGGCCATATCTCACCTTCATAAGAAGCCCGAAGAGAGTTATCATGACGGTAGGTGGAAATGATCTTAAGCTGAATGGTACAAGTGACGACATCCATAAGTGCTGCAGCTTATGCTAGTGAAATTTCCCGGAATGTAGGGTTTCCAAATGATATTGTGACAAATGACAATTTAGAGTTAATTGGAGCATCAATTACGGATAAAAAATGAGTTATGTCAACTATATCTTGGACCCATGATAAAACGGGTGCTTTTTAATTAATCGAGTTGGGAGCAAGACAAAAGAGTATAGCCACCTCCATATATTGCACTTCCTGCATTTTAATCTGCGTTACAACTAATTCAATGTATGAGTGGGTGTTTATTTAATACATAAAGAGCATTGAACCTGCAATCCAATATATGAGATAACAAAGACACATTATCAGTTGAACTGCAATGTAATGCAACATATCCTCCATGGTATCAGCTTGTCTACATCTCATGGTGATTGACAAGATTGAGGGCTTTCTACTATCTGCACTATATGGGATGTCCATTGCAGAACCTTGTTTCTCCTTTCCTTTTTTCTTTTGCAGAGTGGACTCTAGAATATGTATCTCATTTGTTCGCACACAGGGAGAGCACTGAATTTTGTAGAAGTAGTAAGGAATTCCCAATAGGGTTGCTTGTACACAAGTTGAGGATTTTCATTTGCTTGTACATTTTAGTGTTGTATTTGATGGTTGAACTCAAAAAGTCATTGTGTCAAATGAGGGCCCATACTAAAATGAGAATGTGGTTATTGTTTCAGGAGCAAAGTTATGATATAGAGATGCAAAGACATGGAATTGTGTTTGGTTTTTGTAGTTTGACTCAAAGAAGAGAGACTGTGAGCTCATAGCAAGTATGCACACACAGGGAATGTAAATGCTTTAAGCTCAAAACTCTCATCTGTGATATTCAGGACTCGAGTTCATCCTAGAAATGACATCCTTGAGTTGAGGCTGTTTTTCAAGTTTTTTTGGATGTATTTCCTGATGTGTAGTCTGATCTCTCTAGGCGCTTTAATACTTCTTTATAAGAACGACAAAATCCAGTTCATTTTCCCTTTTATTTGATGGATATCTGGGTCCCCTTTTATTTGCCATCAGACTTATGTTGATTGCATTTGTTAGTTTTGTTAGTTTGATTAATAATTTAATGCATAATTCTTTATCTTGTTTATGCGTAAAGGGTAAATGCGGCATTGTGTCAATAGAGGATAAAAAGGTGACTTTCTGTCAAGTTTTTTTTTTCCTCGAGATTCATGACCTTCTAACGGTTTTGAGAATGTTATTGCTTAAGAGAAAATGCCACTTCCATACACAATAAAATTGATTAGAAACTTGCGAGAAGGGCAGGGGCAAAACACACACAGTGTGTTTAGGGTTTTATAATCCGAATAAAAATGGGAACACCAACTATTTTGTATTCCAAAGCATCATGGCTCCTATTATACTTTTACAGCCAAGTTGATCGCACAATGATGCAACTAAAATTTTCCCTTATTGAATACCATTTATTTTTTCTAACAACTTGCTTACATTCCAAGGAAAATAAATTCGCATATGAAAATACTCTAATTGACAAATAGAGCTTTATAGTAAATGTAAGGGGACGTTTACCAAACGCTTACTCGGGTAAGCGTTTACCAAGTCACATTACTTTACCAGATAAATATGGTAAGGACCAAGAATCTTACCCGGTAAGAGGAAAACAAGAACCGAGAGTCTTACCCGGTAAGTGAAGGCGACGACTCTTACCATGGTAAGCGCTTACTCTGTAAATTGTTGCATACGATGCCGTTTTAGTGAACAAAGTCTTATCCGGTAAGTAAGTAGTAGTGTTAAATTTTACAATAAACACGGATAAGTGTTTGGTAAGACTTTAGTCCACTAAATTGGTCTTACCGGATAAGAGTAATGATCAGCACTTATCGGGTAAAACTTTAGTCCACTAAAATGGAGTGTTTGCGAAGATGCTCATCTCTTTATCCGCCAACCATAAATTGGTCCAAATGGTTTTCATCAATTGAAATTAGATCTCATATATATGATTTCACTTGTAACAGAACCTGATGGAACTTCCCTTCTGTTATGTAAAAAATTCCAACAAAATAAAAAAGGGGATTCATAAGTGGTTCACAGAGGAGAGGCCGAACTAGGTGTACTTTTGGTCGATTGATATTTTGCAGTTTTATCATTGATAATGTTGGACCCAAAAACTAGACTCAAACCAGCAACGATCTTAATAGCTGTTTGGTTCAGTTTCAGATTCATTAAACTACGAAAATATGGGGTCTGGACCCAAAAAGAAGACCAAACCATGTCTAATGCTAATTCCCATGATCAAAATTCTACTCCATGCTTCTCTTCTAAATTACTTCTCTATTGTCTCTAAAACACAAATAACAGGTGCACTTATAAAGCGTTATAGATCGTGCCACCGTCCTAGAGCTTCTCCCATTCGTATTTTATCGCCTCTTTCGACACAGAACTTGAATTCTGATGATGATGCTTCGTCTTCTTGTTTTTTCAACGCAGGAGCTTGGAAAACTAGCACCACCGTTGATCCCATGTTAAACACAGCTACCTGAAACATATAATCTTCAATTTTTGATAGCAGTATGGCATATCAACTGTAGTTGACAACTTATATAGCAATAAGTGACTCGTTTTCATATAGAAAATATAATTGTTTTTAGATTATGACAACATATGCGAATATTATAGGTTATTTAGCTCAAGTGGCTCTAAGTAGGGAAGAGGAAACATCCAAAGGAATTGGAGACTTTAATTTTGGAAGTTGTAAGATTTTCTTAAAAGGCTTGAAAGTTGCTAGATTATCCCAACATTATGACAGTATTTGTCTAGTGCAAGTCACCACAAATGTCTTTATTCTTGATGCTCTCCTATATCATTTATTAATCAACCATTTTGTGGGTCTTACTCATCCTCTTATGGCATATATGGGAATGGGATCCATAACCACAAGCTCCCTCCATCTCAAAATAAATAGCACTCAGTTTAAGAAATGTGTACTTGCTACCTTTTTTTAATCAACCAAATGACAATTTTACCCTTCATGATAAAGGCAAACCTTCTCTCTCTCTCTCTCCATCTCATCAACTTCTATATATTCACACCAAAGGGCCTTTGGCCTAGCGGTATGTGAGTCTTTGGCCTTCTAGGAGGTCAGGGGTTCAAACTTCACCAAATGTGAGGAGGGTGTGTGAGTTTATTTGTTCAATCTGCCGTATATAAATATTATATACTTCAAAAACTTCTACATATTCATGTGTCATGATAAAGGGTAGAATTGGAATTTTATTAAACTATACCCATCTATTATTCAAAGCGGACACTTATTTTTGGGACAAACTTAAATAGATATGTAGGCACTTATTTTGAGGAGGGAGTATTATTTATTCAAGCCAAGATTTTAAAAGCTTTGCATTGATGACAAGAATCTAACCTCGTCTCCTTTCTTGAGCATTACTCCTGTGCCTTCGGGTTCATACACCCGCTCTTCAGGGGCCTCTGATTGGAGCAACTTCTTTCTTGGTTGGTTAGTCTTTAAAGCTGGTTCAATGAAAAGCTGCCATACACCCAAGTCAGTAATAAGTATTGGGCCAACAACCATGCTACACATGCAGAGAGAAATGTGAGTCTTCTCTAGGCTAAATTTAAATAGGTGGGTCCCTGCAGCTTCAGCCTAGCGGGTAAGGAGGTGGACATCCTTGCGAAACTTGAATAGGTGAGCTAGCAATCAGCTAAGCGCTACTACTTTTACATGATACTTTATGTCTATTCCTATAACCTGAATTTTGAGCCACGTCATGAAATGGGCAACCCACATGGTCTGAATCAGTGTTTGATTCTTGGGAGGGCAGTAGCCAATATATGATGCTTGAACTGTTCCATATCAATTGCATAAAAAACTGAAAGGGAAAAAAAGAAAGGATAAATGAAAGATGTTAACACAACCTCGATAGAGCCAATATTTGTTGCACCTATTGCAGCCATTGCTATATAACCTTCTTGCCATCTACCTTCTAGGACAACCTGGTAACATGGAAAAGATGAATTCTGCAAGATCAAAAACTGTTTTAGACAGTTCAACTAATTAAGCTAATCATATGGAGGTAAATATGTGGGCAGAAATCAGGGGGTTTATGATTGATCTCCAAAAGAGAATCGTTAAAAAATATCAACTGTTGTCTTCTGCCCCTGTTAGTATGAAGTCTACTGCATCTTTATATATCATAGACATAAACATTATACACAAATAGAAGCGGCAATTTCACGAGACATCTATCCCTGAAGGAACAGGGAGTTGCCACTACCAGATATAAAACTCAGGAGGCAATAGCCAATAAGCAATAGCATATAATGTACAGCCATCTAACTTCTTTTTGAAATTTTCTCTAATGTAATTAGTTAATACATTTTTGGTCCCTTGTTATCTACTAAATTCTTTTTGGCTCTTGTTATTTACTAAAACTTTTTGCATCTTTTTATGTACTACTTCCTTCGTACCAAAATAAATGTCCACTTTTAAAAGTAAATATCTACTTTTCCCATTTTACCCTTAACTATAAGATTTCTTTCTCTATTATTAAGGGTAGAATTGTCATTTGGTTAATCAAAAAGTGCACTAATTGCACATTCCTGAAACTGCGAGCCCTTTTCATTGTGGAAATTTATTTTGGGATGGAGGGAGTATTTTCTTGGACTGCTACTATATACGAAAAAAAATTGGGCCCTGGGCAGGCACCCATCCCGCCCTCTCCCAGGGACGACCCTGTTCAAACTTAGCTTATAGGTCCACAAATTATATTAAGACAAACTATTAATTGAGCTGACTCTGCTTGGTTACAACTCAACCATCATACAATTTGAGAAGGAAGTTTAGAATTACCCTTTCATTCTCAACATAGAGATTTTTTATTGTCCTGGTAGCACGCTCATTCACGGGGTAGAGCCGACCTGAAGAAAAGGTAAAATTCATATGTGAAACAAAGTATGTTGATCAAATATGAACATAACTTATTTTTATGCTGCAGTATGAGATAAATAGAAAATACAGTATTTACAAGCTACACATGGTAAGAGCAAACTGATTCACTTGGAAGTCCTTTGATCATCGCCATCGTACTACAAGTCTACAATATGCATCTTTTTTAACCCCATGGTTTACAGTTTGCAATACACAACTAAAGCATGACAGATATAGGTAAAGAATATTCTTCTATGTTTATCACACTGATACTATTTTATGCATCAATCAACTGAGATATGTAAATTTTGAAGTATGCAAATATTGCAGGATAGCTACAGGTATACAAAACTTATGAGCTTCAACTGTTTGGGGATTACGCTTATTCAGTAAGCACTATCTGGCAGTCATTATAATACGATGTGTGCACTATGAGTGGCAAAAATCCAAACTGACAAAAATGAAGAACCAAACTGGACTGGAACTGGCTACATTCGATTCAGTTATTACTTATAAATTTTTAAAGAACCGGTTCTCCATCTGATTTGGAACTGGAACCAAACCAGTTTCCTATTTTTCCAAACTTTAAGCGATGCCCCTTTAGGCCCATATTTTTCAGATTAAAATGACCCAAGGTTGTATTTATTTCATAATACGACTTGGAATTTTACCAGTTCTAAACTGGAACCAAACCGATTCACGTCGGTTGGATTTTTTGTTCCAGACTTCCAGTCCTCGATCTGATTCAAATACGACGAACAGCATCATTTAGGAACATATACAGAGCTCGACTTACAGTCCATCAATTTATATAGTTGGAATGTTGATAAAGAACTTCAGTATAATATAACTAGTAGATATGCTTGGTGTGCCCTTCATCCTATCTCTATACTTATTCCGCTTAACGTATTTAACTTGTGTAGGTATGCTGGATTCCACAAATTGGTTTGCAAACAACACCAACTAGATTAACATGAACCAATTTGCATGTCACCATGGTCACAGGAAATATAGTAATCATAGTTATCACAAATCAATGATCAGTCGACTACCCTAGATGCGCAGCTTATAAAGCTAACATAACAATTATAGTTACCAGAAAAATGCCGCCGAAGAAGTACATTCCAATCAACTGGGGAGTGAATTCGATGGTAGTCTCCTGGCCTCAGGTATATAACACAGTAAAAGAGACCTTTCATCGGACTGCAATTAACATAAAACTGTGAATTAACTTGAATTCTTTAGTAGCTCACGGAAATAACAATCGAAGTTGTCAAAAACATATTTACCGTGATGAAGAAGACTCCCTAAGTTTTGGCGAAGCCAATGAAATTCTCCACCATGACTTTCTGCTCTCATCCCTGAGATTATTTTCTTGACAACTAATATCTTCTTGTATATCGCTGGCTGCCATAAGAGGAAGGAATGAGCCTGCCCCTAAAAGGGAAGATACAGAGTAGGAGAACCCTTTAACTTGCTCGATCAGAACCCCTTCTTTCAGCTCTCCAACTCTTATGACAGTACCATCAACAGGACTGATCTGCAGATTGCAAAAGTAAGATAATCAGCTAATTCATAAAGGTATAACAAGAAATGAAGTGTAAAACATAAATAGATGATTTAAGATATTCAGCAGCTGGTTACCAGTTACCAGACTACGAGGGTCAGAATCGATTGGCCTGGAACCTTCTTTCAGGGTGCGAACAAAGAAATCTTTAAGTGACGCGTATTGATCCAAAGGCAAGGCCGCCTCTTCCAAGTCTAAAATATAATAAAGATGACAGTAGCTTATAGTTTGTTACTTGTAATTTAATGTTGCAAAAATATTTCTCTGCTTTCTATTCTATGTAAACAACATATTAATAACACAACTGATAACAATGATGATTAAGAATTTCATTACATACTTGAATGAAACGCACGAGCCCAAGCTCTATGAGCATATGGACGCAGCCAAACAGGAAGTTCCTGAAAAAAAACATCACAAAGCTAAGCTGCTGAATGGTGTGACAAACCACTGAAAAAGCAAAATACTGAAAGCAAACAGGAGCATTATACCATGCCGTACTTGAAACTACCAAACAGAATTATCAGTGTACTACCCACTTGAATACTTAGATATGCATATGCAGTATAGTGAAAAACAGAGGGCAAACTGCTAATGCTAATAATGGTCTGGAATTACGTCCAAATGGATTAATTGATCATTTGAAGTAAGATCATCAAGACAAGCAGACAATGGTCCAGCAAAAAGCATTTATGCCACCTACAAAGCTCTAGAGTTCAAGAAACATGGATGATGTTATCCTTCTCTCATCATCAATATTGTCAATAACACAAGGGTAATGCAACCTGGAGAAGATACTATGATTGCCTAAATACCCCTATAACTTAAAGTAAAGCATTATGTTTTGGGTCACGAGAAAGTCACAGTCACTGATGACAGGTCAAACTTCAAACATAATCAATTCCCATCATGAATGCGTTTTTTCACCTTGCAAAGAAAGCAAATTCTTAGCAAGTTCCCTTTAATCTCCTTTACCATTAACAAATTTAAGATACGTTTATACATAAACGAACTACATCCTGTCACTTGCTATAAGAATCAGTCGGTAATAGCAGTCACTGGAAATGCATAGTATACACTAATATAGGGATAATTTAAGTATGCTATGACACTTCTTTTACGTATCTGAATTCTCGAAATCAGGAGGGTCCCAATTCCACAATGATTTTTATATTACGTCTCTTTAGTTACTGGTCGAAATCAAGTGTATAGACTTGACGCTCTACACAATGATGTGTCACCTGATTTCCTACTCAATTGTTTGATTGTTTCTACCATGCCCAAGAATAATGATGCAATGTGTGAAAAAAAATCATATTTTTGTCTTACCCCGAACCAATCTATAAACAACTGGCAATTTATGTAACAAACCAGGAGACATCAAAGTATTATGTAAGCTATGGCCCATGTCTACCAAATTTTAAGAAAAAATGATTTCATTTCCTTGGTGCCAACAACAGACAGCTTCAATATGGGCATACAAATTCCCATTACCTTATCTTTTCGAACAGCAAGTGTCCCATACATAAATATATATGCTAGCTTAAAATACTCTCATTTTGCACGACGTGAAAATTAAGACGATATTAAATAACCACGAGTCTCTGTTGGCTGTTGGTATATTATCTATTTACTTGTCTTCAAACAACTAAAAAGATTTCGATCTGAAGGATGAAAATATTGCTTAAAAGGTAACAACCATCCTCCCCTCTTTGAGTTTCATATTAATCATTATATGGCAATAGCCTTAATAGTGGACTGTTCCAAAATTCCTTTCAAGGTACATAAATGCCACTTGGTCATTGTATGAAAAGAAAAGAAAAAAGTTACTATTATATACCAAATTACCAGCTAAACAACATAACTAATTTTTTGTGTTTGAATGAGCCCTTACCGTGCTGGACACAGAACCCCAAAACCTTGAAATGGAGCGCAGGGGTAACATACTCAGAAACTTAGCCTGCAATTGCCAGGCAATGTGATTTAGAAGTTAAGTATTAAGCAATAACGATAGTTACATGGTCTGAGATATAATGATATGCAAGAGAGAAACAATACTTTCACATCCGGTTGGATCTCGAGTTCAATGCCACTTTCTCTTGCCTCTACAATCTGGATACCAGGAAATAAAGAGGTAGGTTAACAAATGTCCAAAAACCACTTTCGAAACTCCAACAATTCATCTGACTGATAGATATACAACTACAAGCACGTTTGGAGATAACATCCTTCAATTCAAGTTTGTCAAAAAATGTGAAAATAGAATTAATGAAGGATGTCATATTGGTTAGTCCATGCATCCAAAGGACATTGACAGTTGAGGCGACCAACTCTAGTAATAATATTGATATCCTTTAACAAACTTTCTTTGTTCAGCAATCTACCGTGTGTATAATAATCTGAAGTTGTATTCAAGTAACTTCTGTGGTCAAACTGCTTTTCTTGGTTAATATTGCTACTCACTTAATGAGTCATTTTCTGTTTCCCCCATATAAGAATGTCCTTTTAGGATCCTCATAGTGTATTTAAACTTGGAAAACTTATCATATTAGTACCAGAGACCATAAAAATCACCACACACTAACAACTATATTGCAAATTAGTACTCCCTAGAATATCTTTGTAAAAGGTTTGTGACTGTTAGGTAAGCTTATAGAAGTGAAAGTAGAAAAATGGAAAATCCAAAATTAAAGGTCGCCATGTACTAGTTTGACCGATATGGGCATAGAACGAGTACCCTTCTAAGTCATAAACGTAGCATGAAGGACCTAGCTATCCACCCATTCATTGGGGTAGGAGTCAGCTTACTCTCACTGACGATTAATTACAAACAATAGCATGACCTAATAACAATGTCATTTGAAATGTAAGGTCAACTTCCCACCTGTCAAATCCAGATATCCAACCTATCCTGGAGTTGCTTCATTCTTTATTCTTTCATGCTCAACCGGTAAAAACGTACATGCCGAAAATAGCGATGAAGGATAATTTTCGTTATGTGGGTCCAATATAAGGTAAGAATAGAGAAATGATGAGGAAGTTGATCATATGATAACATTTGGGTGGATGAAATGGTGGTAGCTGACAAGCATGACAACTCTTAAATGATCTGAAAGTTTCATTGATGAAAGTTAAGTAATATAAGATGTCAAAAGACCTAGGATTTGAATGGGGGACGTTAACCAATCAGAAAATATGTTATCCACGAGGAGGTTAGGGTGCCCCAGCTGAGGACTTGTTTCAATTTTCAAATGGTTGGTCATCTCCAAAACAGACCTCTGGATGCATCCATGAGACAGTAAGAGGTTGTAAAAGGAGACCATTAGGAGAGGTATAGATATAGAGAAACTTGAGTTAATCCCATCTCTTTGTACCGTGTCCAAGCACAAAGCCAAAGACTTCAGAATGAAAGATTGATATCCTATTGTAAGCAAGACCCAGAAGCCAAGTGTTCTTTCTTCTGTCCACGAGGACAAGATTTGATAGTGAGCATAAACTTGAGAAGATCCATCTCTCTTAGGAAGGTCTTCTGTCTTTATAAAATTATATCAAAGGCATTTGTTAAGAGCAATAGGGTTCTCGGAAAGAAGTATATTACTATTAGAGAAATGACACCAACTTATAGATTACATTCATGGGCCATGGGCAGAGACACACAAACCTAGCTAGTGAAATATTTAAATACATTACAACTAGAATAACATAATCATCCCAATACTAACAGAGTTGCCCTAGATATGGCATGAAAACATGTTATTCATGTCTCTATGGTAACATACTTTATTTAATAAATAAAGACCGATAGGAGTTATTGGAGACACAGGATTGGCATGGGATGAACAACTGAGGTTGGACATGGTGGCTGTAGGCATTTCATAGGAGTTATTGGAGATGAAGGATTAAGGTAGCAAATTAGGACGGTATGTGAAGCTAGCATAGATTGGAGCAAACGAGGTACTGGGGTCGGGTTAGGTGAGGATGGACATGGTGGCTTTAGCCATTTTCTTGAACCTACTTCTGATTATATGTTGTTACTTGCTCCTAACTCGCCTTTCTTGTCTCATATTCTTTTGGGTGCAAACATTCTCTTTTTGGGCACACTTTTCACAAGCCGAGGGTCTTCACAGAAACAGCAGCCTTACACTTTGGGATAGAGATCAGCCTTACTCTTTGGGGTAGAGATCAGGTTTGTGTACATTCCACCCTCCCCAGACCCTACCTTCGAGTGGGATATACTAAGTTCGCTTGATTTGGTTTGGTTTAGTCTACACAACTTTTCATACTTCCACTTGACAAGTGCAGCCAGAAAGGTTTCTTGTAAAAGATTAAATTTAAGAAATGGGAGTCACCTCAAAGCTCCTAGTTAGGGACCTAGACATCCACCACACAGCATATTCATGTGCTTAATACTTAAATACAATCACACATACACATTCCTCAAATTTTCAACACTGTTATGTTAAAGAGGCTATCAGCATTTAAGTTTTCTAATTAATCATTGAATTGAAGATGAAACCTAGACATCACTCCCACACAGCATATTCCATTCATCACTATAACAGAACCTCATATGGACTGCTAAGGTAATATTAGGACAGATAAAGGTTCAATTGATCAAAAACAAAATGCAGGACAAGTAAAGTTTCTTATTTTCAATTTTCAGCATAATAAGAAATTTGGCATACATACTTTCTTGTCACTGTACATACGTCTAGCATGGAGAGCTCCAAGCATCAATATAGTTGCCACAGTTGCCCCAGGTACCAGAAAAGGATTACCTGCATAGTTTGTCAAGTGTCAATAGTTGGTTGTAAACAATGCAACCTTGGGATGAAAAGCAAGAGTCACCTAATAATTTCACCATACCTCGTAACATCATATCAAATTCGGCCAGAATTAGTGATTTGTGTAGATAATCTACTTATCTACACATGACTAATTTCTTTTTTATACAACTTACACTTAATAAATACCAACATCTTAATGAAAGTAAATAGATTTTGACTTATGCAGGTCAAATGGGGCATGCTTTTACATTTACATTTCGAGTCAATGATCCTTTTTATACAATCATACCCTTTACTTACCCTTAATTTCCTCTAAATTGACATCAAATTTTGAATTAAAATGGCCTTGTTTGGTTTGGTTTGGTTTAGTCTTGAGCTCGAGTTTGGGTAAAAATCGATGACATAATGTTCAGTAGTATTTAGTTCCATCATCTTCCATTTTGCAACCAATTCAGAATGTATATAGAAAATCCACAATAAAGTATTTAGAAAATCCAGTTACCTTTAGAGTCGCTGCTACTTCCGCCGCCGTTAATTGAAGCTCCGGCTTGCTTGGTAGTAGTATGCAGCTTACGGAGGAAGAACAAATTTGGACGGAGACGCTGACGATTGACGATTGTTCCATGAGCAAACAACGGCAGTCTCTGCGAAAACCTAAATTTCATTTTTTTTAATGCGTGAAGAAAAGGAGATAGCCTTTGTTTCTTTTTATTTTAAACACTCCCTCAGAGTCAGTGGTAACCGTCGAGGTGGTGCTGATACCGCCGGCGGTTTAGGATGTTTAGGTCGCCGGAAACCGGAAAGCTGTGGACTCTGTTTTAGCCAAAGTGGAAGCAGTAGCAGCCGCCAAGCCAACAAGGAGGTGAAAACGAATGTTTAACTTGATTTTAGTTTTTGCTAATTTTGATCCCTCACAAATCAGATTTATCAATTTAGCCCCTGATCTTGTTAAATGATAAAAATCCCATCATCCACTCTTCAAAATAAAAAAAATTATTAACCTGGATATCCAACCCGCTATGCGAGCCGACTAATTCTAGGGTGACCACCTGCTTTGCAGATAGCCCGAAGTTACCGCATTTGAACATCCGTGGCCATAAGAAGATTTTTATTCCTCCTTATATTTGAACCTAAGAAATAAATTTTTGGTCTCTAGGATGTGTTTTAACTAGGAAGGCACCTTAGTGGTCACAAATTTTTACCAAGTATCAACTGTAATTGGTATCAATTACAGTTTGTTGATTTGATACATGGTATTGAAAGTCTCATTCCAAAGTAGTACAATGGTACTGACTTATTTTATTACTTATAAGTTTTTGTACTCTTTATGCATCCAATATTAATTATTGTAACTTAACTATTTTCTTTGAACATTTTGAACGTCTGTAAGTTCTATTTCTTTCAATTAAAAAGCTTTAAACGTTACTTATATTACATGGAAACTCAAAATCTTACTCAAGATTTGAACAAAATGGTAAGTTTTCATATTCGTAGCCGGAAGTTGGTACCAACATGTATCAAACAAAAAAAAGTCGGCAACAAGTATAGTTGGTTGGTACATGGTATAACATTGTGTACCAATTATAATTGGTTGGTACACGGTATTGAGAAGAAAAAAAATTGGTACCGTACTGAGTCCATCCCTAAAGATACCTGTGCGATGCTGCAGGGTCCATCTTGATTTGAAGTTGAGAACTTAAATGATACAAAATTCCACCATTGACACTTCGAAATAAAATTTTGGTCTCTAGCATCTGGTTTAACTAGTAAGGTATTCACACGATACTGTGGTGTGCATCTTGATTTAAAGTCGAGAACTTAAATGTCAATCGTGTTTTATTTTTGTCTCTTTTTTGTCTATCTGATACTAGTTGTATACCCATATCATGTATTTAAGTGTAAATTTTGAATAGATGTAACAAAAAGACCTAGTACAAATTGATTTTTACCAAATAGAATATATATGTGAATCCATTTTACATTTTTATCTATAGAAACGTAATTTATACATTTTTTTTAGATTTGTCAAGTTATGTCTAAAGAAATATCTATGCTATATTATAAAGCATTTGACAAAAACTCTTAAAAACATTTTTTTATGCATGAAGTACTGTATATTGTATATTGATGCATATTATTTAAAATTTCAAGATTATAAGTAAATTATGCATAAGTATAACTTATTAAAGCTCCATGTTTAAATTCGTGTAACTAACTGCGGATAAACATCTTATTTTTAAATATAAAAAATCTAAAATATAATTAGGATAATTATCGAGTTCTAACAAAATAATTAATTATTATCTTTATGAGAAAATTATATTATTAAACCAAATATAAATTACTTTGTTATTGAATCTAAATTAAATTATAATTAAAAAATTGAATTAAAAATTACACAAAAAAAAAAGAATTTTAAATTGTTAATTTTATACTAATATCGATATATTTTTATCAAAATTTTATGATATCTTTAAATTTATAATTTTATTAAAAAAATAAAAACATCATCGTTTTTCAAAATCACATAAAACTATATTATAACATCAATTGAGATAACGAATAAAATAAAATATTAAAATCAAAATATATCTCGCTGCATTGCGCGAGTATCATTCTAGTCTCTTAAAATATATAACTGTTTAAGGCCTTCTATAATAGAGTATATATTTGTACGTATTTACGATACTTTATAATATTATTAAGTCCAAAAATTATTCAATTATAAACTTATTTTGAAGGTATTTACAAGATGATTATAATTTTATAATTAATAACAAAAAAAAAACGCATTTTTAATGTATTTTATTTAGTCTATGATTTTGTATTTTTAAATTATAATATGATAAATGTGTAAAATAAAAAATGAAAATTCTAAAAGGAATATAAAGAGTAAACTATCATTCCCGTCCTTGTGATTTTGAAATTGCAATTTTCGCCCCTATACTTTGTAATTTATTGTTGTTTTCGTGGACCTGAACTGAATATGTTAAAAATCATCCATTAACTTAGCGGTATTTTAGTCTTGTTTATTTATTTTTCTTTTTTGATTTATTAAATATATTTTTTGGTTCATTTTTTTGATATTTTAGTTATTTTAATTTAACAAAACTGTATATTTTTTGATAAAATAAAATAATACATAATAAATTATATTTATGATAAAACAATTAAATATTTTTTCACACAGATAGTTTTTTTTTTTATATTTTGGTTATTGTAGTTTTACTTTTTTATGAGTTTGATTTCTGCTACTAACATCGTTTAACTGCAAGCTATTGAGTGTCATTCACATAAGAGTATTTTAATTTTTTCTTTATTAGAGACCAAAAAGTTATATTTTTATAGGACCAAACAATTAACGATTCTTATATTATTATTATCAAAAAAATGTACATAATTTTATTAATAAGACATACGATTGTTTGGTCTCGTAAGCCGTTTAGTTATATGTACCAAAGAAATGTATGAACAAGGGACAAAGGAGAGAGCGTGATACGTCCCCCCGACATTTACATTCAGTATGAATAACGAAGGTGAAGTTCATGAACTACTCATGATGAATATACACAATCATGTTCCGTATTAAATTGATTCATTATTCATGATACGTGTTGCGCTATCCTTTGCCCCCCCGGTTTACAACCGAAACTCGGTTTTCATTTTAAGCCCCCTATATATAAAACGCCTCTCATCATCCTCCCTTGATTCATAGCCACCCGCGGCCGCCTTTGCAGTTGATGATGTCTGGTGATCAGGGGCGGACTAAGATGACGAAACGCCCCCACTCAAATGTAAATTTTTTCAAATTTTTATGTGCTTAGTTCCTCTGGTCATTTTTATGTGCCATGGATCATCTTTTTGAGGACGTTGGATTTTACAAACAACCATTTTTTATTTAAGTTTGCCCAAAAGATATTGCTTGTTGATTGTATCTTTGTCGATGTTCAGAAAAATATAGAAACTCTAGCAAGATATCTTGCTCTGCTCCTAATTACCAAACTTCTATCAATTAAACGAGATGAGAAACTTCTATAACTTATTATAAGTCAGAAGGCTTTAACTTTTTTAAAAACTCTTTATTACCGGTTTGGTACCGGTATAAGTTATCTATCAAAACACTTAAAATTGTTTATTACCGGTGTCAGATTAGAATAAGTTTATAAGTTGTTTTTATAAGCAATCTCAAACACCCTTTTAGAAGTGTTTTTAAAAAACCTAATTATACTTTTTATATATAATATGAATTTTAAATTTATTTTGTTGTATGGAAAGCAGTCTGTATTTCAGCTTTAATATTTTTCTATTTATAGCATATTTAATATATACAAAAAGGTAATTAAAACAATATTTAATTTATCTTTTTATAAATAATAAATTGTTAAACAAAAAAAACCTTATTAAAATTCGTTTTTTTCCTTAAATGGGTGAAATATAATATTTTAAGAGAATTTACAAAACAACGACATCCTTTTCATTTTTCTAAATTAATTTCATTAATAATTTGTATTAGTTTATGTTTGTATATAAATAGTTTTATTGATTAATTACTTCATATAACACGCAAATCTATCACTTTTTTATAAATAAATGTAGCGGAGACCTACATTTGTTAAATATAAATTAGAAGGGTACTCGTATAATACAGTGAGAAAAATCTTCATTTTAATGTTTAGTTTTTATTATTTGTCTCTATTGATATAATATGATTTTATGTGGTTTTGAGAAAGCGGTAATGCTTTTTTATTTTTGAATGAAATATAAATTTGAAAATAACATAAAAATTTGAAAAAAATAAACTGGTATTAGTATAAATTAATTATTTAATAGTTTTTTTTTGGTATTACTTATTTAATTTAATTACAAAGAAATTTATTTTTGATTCAATAATATAATTCTTTATAAAAATAATAATTAAACATTCTGTTAAAACTCATTGATTATCTTAATTATATTTTAGATTTTTTATATTTAAAATATATATTTATCCTATATTTGATTATGTTTATCTATAGTTAGTTACACGAATTAAAAAATAGAGCTTACAATAAGTTGTACGTACGCAAAATTACTTGTAATCTTGAATTTTAAGTAATATGCATCAATAAACAATACTTCATGCATAAAAAATGATTTTTCAACAGTTTTGTGAAATGACTTATAATATAGTATATATTATTGTCAAATGCTTTAGGTAGCGTTTGGTACGCAGACATAATTGGACATAAATGAACAGGACAGAAGAGGACAGGACATGACAAGAGGGTAGGACTGGACAGGACTGAACATAACAGGAGTATGTCTGTTGTTTGGTATGACTAGGACTGGACAGAACAAAACCAGACAAGTTACCCTCAAAAGTTATTTGATGATTTTAAATATTATATAATAACTATAATTAACACAAATAAAGTAAATAATCAAAGAATAAATATTTGTACATAAATTTCCAATTTGCATCAAATTTGAATGAAAAATTTAATATAATTGATGGTAGTAGTAGTGGCGGAGGTGGTTTTGGTTATGGTGGAGGTGGAGGTGGTGGTGGCCGACGGTAGTCGTGGAGGTCGTGGAGGAGGTTGTTGCAGTAGAGGAGGAGTTGAAGGTGGTGGTCGGTGGTCGACTATGGTAGAGGTGGCAATGGACTTCATGGACGATGGTTGTGGAGGCGGTGGAGGATGTTGTTGTAGTGGAAGAGGAGGTGGAGGTGGTCGCCGGTGACCGCCGGTAGTGGTAGCGGCGGCTGAAACTAGCGGATGACCATTAAAACAAATATCATATTAAGGTTATATATCAAACTAGGGTAGATTAATAATATTTTAGTTTCTGTCTCATTCTTGTCCCATCTTGTTCCACCTATTTTGGTGGAACAAGAAAAAACCTCTTTTGTCTCATGCTGTCTCATCTAGTCCCAGTTCTTGTCCTTGTTCCATGTCGCGCCAAACGTGGGACAGTGAGTTCTTGTTCTATCTCATGTTGCACCAAACATGGGACAGTGGGTTTTGTTTCGTCCTGTCATGTCCCGTCCCATGTACCAAAAGCAGCCTTAAGGACAATTTTTGGATTTTTTGCATATTATAAACTAAAAAAGAGCAGGTTTAGTTATAACACCAATTACCAATACTTTACCTGCCAACCAGTTATAACCAGGACCAAATCCGACTTAACCACTTACAATATTCCAGGACCGAGACTGCAACCGGTTTGCTACCATCACTAGGGATACAAACACCAGGCCAAGTCTCAAGCCCAATCCTACCTCCACGTAAAATTAAGAGGCATTTTTGTTAGCATCTTAATGAAGTTAATGTAACTCCCAGCTTATTCCATTAGCTATATATTATAATGGTACTCGCACAATGCAACGAGATACATCTCTATTTTAGTGTTTCATTTATTTTTTGTGTTATAATACGATTTTATGTGGTTTTGAGAAATAGATAATATTTTTATTTTTAAATAAAATATAAATATGAAAATATCATAAAAAAATATTGATATTAGTATCAAACTAACTATTTAAAATTTCTCCTTTTTTTGTGTATTTCTTTGATTCATTTTTTTTTTGTTTTAATTATATAATTTTTTATAAATATAATAGTTAAGTATTTCGTTAGAACTCAATGATTATCCTAATTATATTTTAGTTTTTTTATATTTAAAATGAAATGTTTATCTTCTATTTGATTATGTTTATCTGAAGTTAGTTACATGAATTCAAAATGAAGCTTTAATAAGTTGCACTCACGCACAGTTTACTTGTAATCTTGAATTTTAAGTAATATACATCAATAAACGGTACTTCATGAATAAAAAATAGTTTTTAAAAGTTTTTGTCAAATGCTTTATAATATAACTAGAAGGGTACTTGCGCAATTCAACGAGATACATTTTGATTTTAATATTTCATTTTATTCTTTATCTCAGTCGATGTTATAATATGGTCTTATGTGATTTTAAAAAAACGATGAAGTTTTTATTTTTAATAAAATATAAATTTGAAGATATCATAAAATTTTGACAAAATTATATCGATATTAGTATCAAATTAACTACTTAAAATTCCTTATTTTTTGTGTAATTTTTAATTCAATATTATAATATAATTTAGGTTCAATAACGAAGTAATTTACATTTGGTTTAACAATATAATTTTCTTATAAAGATAATAATTAATTATTTTATTAGAACTCGGTAATTATCCTAATTATATTTTAAATTTTTTATATTTTAAATAAGATGTTTATCCACAGTTAGTTACACGAATTCAAACATGAAACTTTAATAAGTTGTACTTGTGCATAATTTACTTGTAATATGAAATTTTAAGTAATTTGCATCAATGTCCAGTACTTCGTGCATAAAAAATAGTTTTTAAGAATTTTTGTCAAATGCTTTATAGTATAGTATAGATATAGATAACTGTTTAGCAATGCTTTGATAAAATAAAGTGACTTATTCAATAAGCTTCTAAAGGAGATGTTTATGCAGAAAGCCAAGTTTTTCTAACTTGCTCCTCCCAATGAAAAACATGATCCTTCATCTAGGAAAAACCTCCGCACAAACAAAAGCCTAACCATACTTCACATAGACAGCTTTATCTATACAAGATTTAATAGAAAACCAACCAAACAGCCCCTAGCTTGTTTGACAATGTGGAAATTCATTGATTGAACATCCAACAGTCGGTAATTTTGAGGCATGAGTACAACAAGTAGTGTACCTGCAACAATCATTTGCAGAATGCATTCATACCAGCAACAACCGTTTGCAGAATGCATTCATACCAGCAACAACCGTTTGCAGAATGCATTCATTCCTGCAACAATCGTTTGCAGAATGCACTCATACCTGCAACAAACGTTTGCAGCATGGCCAACGAAGATGATGCATCAAAGAAATAAGCCAAACCAAACCGACCAGCATACCCCAACCAAAACTAGGGTTCAAGGGGTAGATGTACATTGACCTTTCATCTGCGGTAGGGTACATGTGCTCTTCCCCGAGAAAGT
Source organism: Cynara cardunculus var. scolymus (assembly GCF_001531365.2). Taxonomy (NCBI): domain Eukaryota; kingdom Viridiplantae; phylum Streptophyta; class Magnoliopsida; order Asterales; family Asteraceae; genus Cynara; species Cynara cardunculus. The sequence goes on from NC_037538.1 coordinate 16,073,081, forward strand.
AGTACGGTTGTTTCCATAAATACCTCGAATGAAACTGAGAGAGAGAATACTAGTGCCAAAATTCTTTCCTTTTTAAGACGTATGCACATATGTAATCGATTCTAATACACCATGCGTTCGCTAACATTTCAACAACACGAAAACATGTGTAAAATCATCCTTTTTTTCCTTTCTAAGTTAGACCAGATGGAAGTTTGAAAGCATTCTCTTGAGTGCACTGAATGCAATAGCAATAAGTACCACAGTCACTACCTTCTTTGAAGCTAACATTCTCAAATTCACCCGCATACCGTGTTCTCTCATGAACTTCATAACCCAACTCCATACCAACCTCATTGTATCCTTAGCTCCATAAGTATCGCCCCCTGACACCTCCACATATGACCAGCTGGCAGGACCCACATGGCCATTATTCTCCCACGGATTCAGCCCAAGAATTCCGTTCAACCACCCAGACAATCTCACAAGTAGATTGGCCAGCCATGCCACCTCATCATTGGAGATTGGTCTCTTCATCCAGTCACCCTTGTAACGTATGTCTGTTGTCGGTCGGTTTCCAGCGGTTCTAGGCCGGAATATCTCATGATGATGTGATTTTTCAGATTGTTTTCCTTCTGCTATTATGCTAGGAGATCTTATGATGTTGCCACCAAATAAGAATCCCATTCTGGCCTTGAGGGAACTTAGAAGCTGTAGGTTGTTAGGAAGGTTTTCATGTGAGGTAACTTGAAGCTCAGATTCGGCACGCAAAGCAAGGAGCTGCAGTAAGAATGAACGAGAGATTAACAAATGGTGGTATCTAAATAAGGAGTAGTAAATAAACCTAAACCTAAAGACCTTCGTTCCCCCGATCAAAGAAGAACTATAAAAGGGTCGTCGCTTTTTTGAACTATAAGGGGGTGTTTGGTTAGAGGTATTAGGCAGTAATCAATGGGAATGAAAATAAAATGAACTGTTTGGTTTTCTATAATATAATGGGCTCATTCTCCCAGAAGCCCAAAATTTCATTCCTGGTTAAAGAGGGGGGGGGGGGGGGGAACGAAAACTCATTCCCTGCCGTTCTCATTTTCATTCCCATTTTCATCTCAGCATGAGCCAAACAGACCCTAAGTCTTTCATCTCTGTTTTTTTTTTTAAGTTACAACCACATGCTAAGATGTAACCCTATTAGGTGTATTATACTTCTTCCGTCCCAAAATAAGAGTCCACAATTCTATGTTAGTTTACCACCAAATAAGCGTCCACTTCCAAAAGTAAGGGCCTACTTTTCAATTCTACCTTAATTATGAAATGGAGAATTCATTACTTCCCAAATTATTAGTAGTAGTTAATTATAAAGTGTAATAACTACACACTTCTAAAATTGTGTAATTTCATTTTGGACATGTATTTTGGGATGGAAAGAGTAGTATTTATACCAATGATTATGTTCAGAATAAAGTGAGGGCAAAGAGAAAAAACCTGAAGAAGTTGCTGTCCACTGTCTTCACTTGTGCTGAATAGTTTCAGATCTTTATTCCAATTCTCATGCAAGAATGATCCATCAGCATCAGTTTCAGATAACCCATCCTCCCAGTCCTAGTAAATCAAAATTAAAGAAGAATCAAAACAAATGACACCCATGCTATTATGACATTTTCATTTCATATCAAATTTCATTATATGCATTAAATTACATCAACCATAAGGAGAACAAAAGATAGAACTAGCCGTCAAAACTGAAACCAGGAAGTAATTGAAACGTGCAGAAGAGCAATCTAAATTAACAAGTTATTTGCAAATATTATGTTTGCATTACAATATGAATTTACCTGCAACTGTTCACGGATTGAAGGAACGAATCTGTATAATGTATTAAGCACTGACTTGGATGATCCAGCTGGAATCGAATGAAAAACAGTGTCCACATTTTTTATGAGGTCCACAAGTTCCCTAGACGATGTCAACACGTTTACAACCTGCAGAAGAGAAGTAACAGGGATATTTGTCAAAATGAATTTTTTGTTCAACTTTGGTATCTCGGTATCAACCCGCTTCAACTTTTAAACCTCACCATGGAGAAACTATACTTAAAATAAAAATGCAATGACAAATCGTGTGGCAACTTGTTGAAGATCTTTGGTTGCAAATTTTCTTGCCAAACTCAACAACCATTGATGGTTAATGATGATACTGCCAACTCCTTTTGCTCTTTCCTTTGTATTAGCATTAACGCATAATATAAGAAATAGCATGGCTTTGGTTGGTCACTTGCAAAAGAAATGAAGTATGTGATGCGTGAAAAGGAGGATTGACTTTGCACGGCATGATTGAAAATCCCAACTAAAAGGACGGTATAATTAGTTGTTGTCTGAGCTTTGGTGCTCATGCGTCATTTTGTTGACATTGTGCATAAATAAATGATTTGCACTGAAGAAACATTTGTCACAATCGCGAATAAGCTAAAAATTATTTTGTTGGGCGATTCTCCAATTTTCTCAAGCATCAAATTGACACAATGAGAAGCCAACGAAGTCTGATACAACCCTTACTATTCTCCATTAATTTACAGTTGCTTTGAATGCACCCGCATTTTCAATGGCCACATCATTCAATAACACTATCAAGCAATCCCAGCAGCTTTTGTGAACCTTTTACACAATCTAATGCATCAGAAATTTTATAAAACAATTATTGAATAATTGTTAGACTTTGATTTCTCGTATCTAACCAACCATTTGATAATATAATGTAACCCCTATTTATTTTGAAGTTTTCATCTCGTTTTCATCTCGTTTCCAATTTTTAGATGTTGTCTTCACTTCTTTTAGTATCCAAGTCCTCATCTCATGTATTGTAGAAGCTTTAAATCCTCAACCTATATGATATGTTTAGTTATGAATTATAATAGGTTTGTTGTATGATTAAATGGATACCATTCTCAAAAAAGAATCCACCACTACCCAAAACAATTGATTATGGTGCTCTTTAGTACTCATTAGAGTCATTTTTTGGGCAGAAGTCGTTCTATCATCTATTTTACTCTCCACAAACTGATACATAACCTCTAGAACTACTATTAGGACGCACCCATGTCAATCTAATTGATTGCCACTTCCACTACCACCGCTAACAAAATAAGCTCAATAATCCATCGTCTCCTCAAAATTTTGTTGATAAGAAAACTTTGCATCTTGCAAGTATCTTCAATACTAGGTGATCTCATTATTGACTTCCTTAGGTACATTATGACATAGTGCAACCAAAATTTTAAGCTACAAAAGCACGAGGCAAAAGGTTTTCCCTCGATGAGGCGAGTGTAAGTCTCGAGACCGTCCAAGTCAGAAAACTTATACTGCATAATTTTACCATTATTGCCATAATTTTCTTTCTTGCAGCTAGTACACTGGGAAGAAGACATGATGGAGGGAGGGAAGGAAGTGTGAAGAAGAAAGAAGAGATAGGTTGAAGCAGTAGAGAAGAGAATTGTTGTGAGAGAGAAAAGGGAAGTCGCAAGGGAGGAAAAGAGAGCAAATCCATATGCGAAAGAGAGGCACCGTCTAAACTATAGGGTTTCAATTAAAAGAACCTAACTAAACGTTACTAATAAAAAAAAGTATGCCTCGTCTGCTGCAAAACACCACATCAAGAAACCAATGCATACGACTCATCTTGAGTAGCATAGGCATCGCCTCACACACATACTTACCACATCAGCTCAAGGCACGCTTTGAGGAGTACACCTCAAACGTTTTTTTTTAAATGATGATATTGATCATATAAAGAAGACCAAGATTACAATTGAGCCATCACAAATGATAAAAAGGTTGATCTAGCCCAACTAGTTTAGTATAAAAGGCTTATTGACATTCTAGGTACTGTGGTTATACAATTGATCTAATATTAGTTCTATTTTCCAATGCTAGTGTTTTCTTCATTAAAATATTTTAGCATTCAAAGTTGGTATACCAAATTCAACAAATGAATTAGTTTAAATTATTCAGTGCATTCAACATGCACAAAGTTGTAATCTTCTTCAATGACTAAATGATGGCTTCTGCATCAAGGGACAGATAGTTCAATTTCATCAGTTTTCACTTAGACTAGGATCTGAAAAATGCTAATCAAAAAGCCATGTTACGCATAACATATATACTAATCTAAACTATGATCAGAAAAAATATGTGCAAATAGAACAATTTCTTGAAGAGCAAGGCTCCATAACCATGCCCTCCTACTCCCTATTCATTCAAGTGAATTTCTCTGTACGGATAAAACTTGAATGACCTGACCCCATCTCAACAAGCTAAACCATACCACCAAGCTTATATTTTATCAACAAAAAGGTTAAAGATTCAATAATAGAATGTAAATATATCTTGAATCACAAGAACAACCAGAAACTTAACTCGGCTCCAAGAAGACAAACCAGTTCAAAAGCAATGTCCAGACAATGAACTTGGATTTTATCAATAAAAGATCTCAGGAATTCAGCAATTTCACAATCAAAGCTAAATGGTTATCGTGACAGAATAATAAAAAAAAACAAACCTTGGATACCATCTGCACTATAACTTCTGGATCAGTGTGAATGAACTTATGAGCAAATCCAATGAAGTGCATAACCAGGGAACTGTAGAAAAGGTAGTTTGATAACACAAAGCCTTGCCAAGAGGATGAATATTCATGTGGTTGAGATATATTAACCGCCTTCACAGAATCTCTCTTCAAAGTATCTGCATTCACATCAAGCTCTGGAATTTCATCCAATTTAACTGCCCATGGTTCCATATAGTTGACCCAAAGGGAAAACACTTGAGAAACATTCTTCACAGAAGTTTCCACTGGACAAAACATGAATGTTCTCAAAATGTATCTGTAGAGTGGCCTCTGGATACATGAGTTCCAATAACCAACAGATCCCATACCAGAAAATATCTCCTTGGACTTCAAATCAACAGAACCTATTGCCCTCCATGCAGTAGTTTTAAAAAGTTCCACCTGATCACACCCCTCAACAGCATTGGGAACTAAACTTGAATTTAGATACTTCACAAACACATTAACAACCTCACCCAACCCAGCTGTGGGTGGAAGTTCAGCTAGAATCGACCGAAGAGGGAGTACAATACCAAATGACTTGCAAAGTTTAACAGACAAAGGCGAGAAGTCATTATCCACAATCCAGAAATGTATAAGCGTATGAACAAAAAACTCTGCATTCTCAAGAACAGAACTATTGTAACTTGAAGAGTAATGCAACAATGAACTCCGGTAAGGCGAATGAGAATTCAAATCACTCAAAGGCACAAAGAAACGAAGATAAGCATGCAAAAGTCGTATATACAAATTATCACTGTCGTTGTTCTTCTGCTCACTTCCACGAGGCTTACTAGAATTACCAAACACTGGAATTGCTTTACAGGCCCAACTCTCTAACCTGAATCTTTTACTTGTGCTAGCACCGACCCTGGTACGATTGGCGCAGCTTCCTTTGCAAACAGGGTAATAAGCAAACCAAAACAAGTAATACTCCAAAATATTCAACTGAACCTGAAACGGGACTCCATCTTTAAGCCTCCCTTTGAATAAGGGGCATAAATCAGACAGAACAGCACATTCCCTAGCGTTTTGTAACGTCAGCCGGACCCATTCAGGCAAGCGTTCAATCGGGAAAACATATTTAACAAGAGATAACCGATCAACAGCTGTAACTGAAGTCATTAAGACACCAGTAGGAGAAAGAAGGTTTAAGACCTTACCAGAGATCTCCGTATCATTAGCCGACGTTAAAACGTCAATCCAACCGTTACCGTTAGGGTTTTGGGGCTTCTGTTCATCGAAACCGAATATTTTGCAAATTAGGGTTGGAAAAGTGAGGGAGAAGAACCAGCGAGACTGGTCAGGTGAGTGCTTATGCAGAAATGACTCAATGGAAGCGCAAGCGGTGGCAATTTCCGTTGGTGTTGAGGCGGCGACGATTGTGGCGGCGAGGTCGGCGGATTTCGTTTGAGCATCCGTTGCGTATGAGTGAGACATCATTGCAAAAGAAGTGATGGAGAGAGAGTAGAAGCAGCAACAATGGAGTTTTAGAGAGAGAAAGAGGTTAGGGCAAAAGAGAGAGAGAAGGAGAATTTTGAAGATTTAAATGGCGGGGTTGAGAAGATGGAGGAAGAAGAAGCGTGTACCTTGTGATTTTGATGACGCTGGGTCCCACTTCATTTTTCTTATTTTCAACGTAATTTATTTGCGACATTCCAAAAATTATCATACTTACAAAATTAAGGTCTCATTTGATTTGCTAATAACCGTAGCAATTAAGAATGTTAAGCGGGTATTTGGGATTGTTTATAAAAATAACTTATTGACTTATTTAAGTGCGGTATTGGTAATAAACAATTTTGAGTCTTTGGATAAACAACTTATACCGGTATCACACCGGTAACAAAGAGTTTTTGAAGAATTAAAACTCTTCTGACTTATAATAAGTTGATAAAGCACTTTTGTAGAAAAACATAAGTTGTTTCAAATAAACAATCTAAATTTTATTGGTTTGCTTTTTTGAATTCGGAATTTTATGTTGTAACATTTTTGTATAAGACGTTTTATATTTTAATCTTATAAACTTAAAATTATATAAAAATTAAAACATTCTATTAAATTTTCTGTATGAATAAAGTTGTCGGTATTGATAAAGTCGTATGTATGATAAAACTCATAAGTTGTTGTTCGGTTTGTGCTAAATGTTATAAATGACATTTTATCCCCAGCCTATATTTTTATCTGAATAAAACAAGTGTTTTGATAAATGAATTTGTTAAGCATCATACGTGAACACATTTATATATTAGCTACATAGGTTATCCTCAAATACCCATTAATCATTGGTAGAATACTAGCAGCAATCACGTTTACGTGTTGGGGAACTAATGGAATATTAAATGGATGAGTCTAACGAGTACTGTTTACCAGTTGAGTGATTAAATCATTGGTTGACCAAATAAGCCACAACTGAATGAGTATCTATGGTTGGGCGGATAAGCCATATAAGCAATACAGCCTATTAAACCACAACCGAACATCCCTTTTAAACATTTTAGATGTATTATAAATACATTATCGTTGTAGTACTCATCATCCATGTCTTTTTGTTCTCATCTTCTCTCTCCCAAACCAACAACGACCAAATAAAACAAACCTTCAAGAATCCAACATGAAAACGCTCGATGGGATAATTAAAGGTGAATACTGCCAAATTGACAAAGAACAAAAGCAAGAAAAGATCTTCAAGATGAAACTGAAACAGGAATCTCCTATCTTCTACTGATGGAATCTGTGATAACTTGCGATGATCCAAAAACGAAAAGGCTTTCTAGTGTATGTCAACCTCAAAACGAGCTCTATTATTTTCTCATTGGAAAAACTCTGACGAGATGTTGATGATGGTTGATACTCGATTGAGTCAAATGTGCTCGACAGAGGTTTCATTAGCTTATGTCCAACTAGCTTTTCGATGCTTTTTTTAGTAATGTTAATGAAGAAACACAGTGTATTCGCTATTATTTTTTCATTTCTTGATAGATTTGTAACTCATAACAAGAAAGGCGTGTGTGTGTGTGTTTTTGACGATATCCTACCAATAATTTGTATATTTAGGGGTCGTTTACCAAACGATGAACACTTAATGGGTAAATGCTTATCGACAAGAGTCACCATCTTCAATTACCTTTGTCAGTACTATTCTTGGTCATCAAAATATATTGTTGATGATTGTATTTTACCTGGTAAGCACTTACCAGGTAATAATCTTCTCCCTGACTTACAAGGTCAGACTTTTGATCCTTATTATAATCCTTACATGTAAGATTCTTGGTCATTGCAAAGTTCACTCGGTAAGGTAACTTACTTGGTAAGAGTTTGGTAAACAGCCACAGACGCTTACAGATAAGAGTCACCACCCTCAATTACCTTGTTGAGTACCATTCTTGGCTCTAAAAAAATTAGATTGTTGGTAAGCATCTTTTACCCGGTAAGCATTTATCAGGTAAAAGTTTTATCCCTAACTTACTAGGTAAGTTTCGTGCTCCTAGTTGTGCCTCTTACCATGCAAGAATGGTAAGATTTTTGGTCATTGTAAAGCTCACTTAGTAAGGTAAGTAACGCTTGGTGAACATTTACCCGATAAGAGTTTGGTAAAAGACCTCTTAGACTATGTTTACTCACAATCTCTTTCAACCTAATCTTAATTAAAATATTATTACTTTCTCTTTCATCCGTCTACACAATCTTCAGCTTCAACCCAATCTCACTTCTTTTTTCATCTAACCGTGATCCGATCCAATCAAAATTATAATTTTGTAAAAATTATAATAATTATTTTTTATCATATATAATTATTACTTTTTAATTTTCAATATAAAAAATAAATTAAACGGGATTTATTTTAAAACGTAATTATAACTATAAAAAACTTATCATACAATTAAAATTAAATAAGACAAGTCACAAAAGTAAGTATGAAAATATATCAATAATGTGCGCTATCTATAGAGAATTGAAAACCACGAATTTTGATATATATTTTTTAATTTTATTTTGTTAAAGTCACTTTTTAATTAGATATGTTTTATTTAAAAAAAAAAATAAACCAACCAATAAACAAATGACACATGTCATATTCATTTTCAAAAAGTGCCTCAGTCCTGGATTGTTGAGTGAGAAGGATCGGTAGAGATTGGTTCTCTATTTTTATTTTTTATTTTTTTCTCTAAAACTCTTTTTGTCTCATTCACGATCCGGTTGCTCAGATCGTGACTGGAGATGGTCTTAGTCTCAGTTCTATACGAACATGCAAATATGAGGAATTTTTTTGCTATATTTCATCAAAGAAAGCTTGTTGGAGCGTTGTAGGTTGAAACATGTACAATAACTGATGTATATGTTTCAGTTTTTCCAACTATTATATATTCACTGTCTATATGAACAAAATCTCATAACAGTAAATGCTAAAACAGTTGCAAATAATAACACATGAAAATATTTTTATCAACAGTTTTCCTATGAAAAAAAGTAAAGTCGATACCTTTCCGCAACCTAAGACAAAAACAAGATTATTGAGCTCGTATCGAAAACCATCGAGCTCCATCAAACACCACAAGCACAATCATGCATCGAGCACCATTAAGAATTATCTTCAACTTAAGTTTACAACATGTATCGAGTTCCTATCGAACAAAATAGTGTTGGGTTTTTCTTATGGTTTTAGCTAGGGGTGAGCAGCGGAACCGGATACCCGCCTTGGAACCGGCGGTTCTGGAACCGGCGCTTCTGGAACTGGAACCGATATGAGTGGTTTCGGTTCCGGTTCCTAAAATAGGGAACCGATTGAGAATGGTTCCGGTTCCGGTTCTCAATTTTTCGGAACCGTTACCCGCCGGGTACCCGCCGGGACCGGTTCCGGGACTGGGTACCCGGAACCGGCGGGTACCCAGAACCGGAACCGGCGGGTACCCGGTAATTTTCAATAAAAATTAATTATTATTTTTTTATACCACATTTATATTAGGAAATTAGGTTTACTTCTTAGAGTAAACTCCATTCTTCATCTACGCCGTCATTGTAACAAACTCCATTCTTCATCTTCTTGACTTCTTCTACATTCAACATCTTCACTCTTCATCAGATTACATACGAACTACGAAGTAATAGTTAAATTTTTGAACATTT
>NC_037538.1:16082820-16083413 GCF_001531365.2 Cynara cardunculus var. scolymus
GAAGCGGGTACCCGGAACCGGAACCGGTTCCCGGCGGTTCCGGTTCCGGTTCCAAAAATTAAAGAACCGCTCTAACCGGTTCCGGTTCCAATATTTCAAGAACCGCCGGTTCCGGTTCCGGTTCCGGTTCCGGTTCCTATCAAAAAAGGCGGGTACCCGCCTATGCTCACCCCTAGTTTTAGCCCATGAGGAAGGCCCATATATGTTCTGGCCTATATATATATATATAGCCCTCTAGCAGCCCTAGTTCTTAGATTTTAATTGTGCAGCCAAAAATAAAGAAAAAACTATGTTTCCCGGAGATTGAATGGTCGGATCGTCGTGATTTTTGGTCAGTGTCTTCACAACATCTGAGCCAACGTTTTGGACGGTCGGATCGTGGTTTTGAGGTCTGGAGGTCAGGTTTTCTGGGGGTTCTTCACAGCARCTTTTGTGGTGATATTCTCTTCACTTTTGCCTATTTTGGTTCCATACATCTTGATGTGCTTATTTCCAAGTGTATGATGGTTTTGTATGCCTCTAGTATAATCTAGAGAAGACTTTGTATTGCTCTAATATTGGTGATAGTGGATTTTAAGCGGCTCTAGTAGTCC
>NC_037538.1:16083708-16115567 GCF_001531365.2 Cynara cardunculus var. scolymus
AGGCTAATACAAGTAGGATGATAAGTTTAAATGGTTCTAATTATCATGTTTGGAAAGGAAAGATGGAAGACCTTCTTTATGTGAAGGATTTTTACTTGCCTGTATTTTCAACCGACAAACCTGAAAACAAAACAGATGCAGAGTGAAATATTTTGCATAGACAGGTTTGTGGGTATATTCGGCAATGGGTTGATGATAATGGCTTGAACCATATTACCGGGGAGACTCATGCTCGTACTTTGTGGAACAAACTTGAACAATTATATGCTCAAAAGACTGGGAACAATAAGTTGTTATTGATTAAACAGTTGATAAGCTTGAAGTACCGTGATGAAACTCCTATTACTGATCATTTGAACGCCTTTCAGGGAATTATCAATCAACTTGAGGGAATGGGTATCAAGTTTGAAGATGAGATACAAGGTTTATGGATTCTTGGTACGTTACCGGATTCATGGGAGACTTTTAGGACATCATTGTCCAACTCTGCACCCGATGGTGTTATTTCCATGGAATTGGCTAAAGGCAGTATACTAAATGAAGAGACGAGAAGAAAGTCACAGGCTTCCTCTTCACAATCGGATGTCTTGGTCACAGAAAGCAGGGGGAGAAGTCAGAGTAGAGGTCCGAGTAACAGAGGGAAGCATCGCAGTAAATCCAAAGGAAAGTTTGGTGATTTTGAATGCTATCACTATGGGAGAAAAGGGCACACAATACGGTTCTGCAGACAGTTGAAAAGGGAGAACAAGAAGGCCAATTACAACAATCTAAAGAACAACCAAAAGAAGGATGATGGTGGTAATGACAATGCCGAAGTTAACACTACTACCGAAGAGTTCTTTATTTGTTGTGATCATTATATGGTCAACCTTGCACATGATGATTCAAGTTGGGTTGTTGATAGTGGTGCTACGTGTCATGTAACATCACAGAGAGATTTCTATTCATCTTATACTCCAGGTAACTTTGGGAATGTCAAGATGGGTAATACTGGGTCATCAGAGGTCGTTGGTGTTGGGGATATTTGTTTGAAGTTTGACATTGGAATGGAGTTGGTTTTACGTAATGTAAAACATGTTCCAGATATTAAACTTAATTTGATCTCCACGGGCTTACTTGATGATGATGGTTACCACAACAACTTTGGTAACGGAATATGGAAACTCATTCGTGGTTCTTTGATCATGGCAGGAGGTAAAAGATGCTCAAAGCTATACATGACACATCCAAATATCTCCAATGACAGGGTCAATGCAGTGATGAATACTGATATGACTWATTTGTGGCATAAGAGACTTGGTCACATGAGTGAAAAGGGGATGTCTCTACTATTGAAGAAAAATGTGCTAACCGGTGTGCATGACGTTCATCTGAAGAAATGTTCTCATTGTCTGGCAGGTAAGCAGAACAGAGTCTCATTTAAGAGTCATCCTCCTTCTAGGAAGGAGAACATACTTGATCTAGTACATTCCGATGTTTGTGGTCCTATGAAGACTATGACACTTGGTGGTTGCTCCTATTTTRTCACATTCATCGATGATCATTCGAGAAAGATATAGGTATATACCTTGAAATCTAAAGATCAAGTATTTGACGTTTTCAAACAATTTCATGCCTCGGTTGAGAGACAGACTGGGAAGAAGCTTAAGTGTATTCGGACAGATAATGGAGGGGAATACATTGGGCCATTTGATTCCTATTGTAGAGAACATGGTATTCGACATCAAAAGAGTCCTCCTAAGACACCACAATTGAATGGATTAGCAGAGCAGATGAACAGAACATTGGCCGAACGTGTCAGATGTTTGCTGTCACATGCAGAGTTGCCAAAATATTTTTGGGGAGAAGCTTTGAATACGGCGGTACATGTTATTAATCTAACTCCTTGTGTTCCTTTGTCTTTTGATGTTCCTGACATGATTTGGAGTGACAAGGATGTTTCATATCGTTATTTACGGGTCTTTAGATGCAAGGCTTTTGTGCATATTCCCAAAGATGAAAGATCAAAGCTTGATATAAAGACCAGAACATGTGTTTTCTTGGGTTATGGACAAGATGAGTTCGGGTACAGGTTATACGATCCAATCCAAAAGAAGCTTATACGAAGCCGAGAAGTTGTGTTTATGGAAGATCAGACTTTGAATGATGCTGAGAAGGAAGAGACAACTCCTCAACATAATGATGATCTTATTGATTTGGATCAAGTTCCTCCTAAGCATGTTGATACACATGATGGAGATGGTGTTCAGAATGATGAACAACATAGTGCTGATGATATTGATGCTCCAGAGCACTTAGAGACAGATGAAGATTCTCATTCAGAGCTACCGGTACCTAATATTCCCACTTTTGTCCCACTTAGGCGGTTTGCAAGAGATCGTCATCCTTCCACCCGTTATTCTGCTGATAAGTATGTTTTACTCACTGATGGGGGAGAGCCTGAGTGCTATACAGAGGCCATAGAAGATGAACACAAAAGGGAGTGGGTTGAAGCCATGCAAGATGAGATGAATTCCTTGTATGAGAACAATACTTTTGAGTTGGTGAAGTTGCCTAAAGGCAAAAGAGCTTTGAAGAACAAATGGGTCTACAAAGTGAAGACTGAAGAACATACCTCACGGCCCAGATATAAGGCTAGATTAGTGGTCAAAGGATTCAGTCAAAGAAAGAGTATTGATTTTGAAGAGATTTTCTCTCCAGTCATGAGGATGGGATCCATTCGGGTGATTCTTGATTTAGCTGCTAGCCTTGATCTTAAGGTTGAGCAGATGGATGTGAAGACTGCTTTCCTTCACGGTGACTTAGACAAGGAAATCTACATGGAGCAACCTGAAGGTTTTCAGGTTAAGGGCAAAGAAGACTATGTGTGCAGACTTCAGAAAAGTCTTTATGGTTTGAAGCAAGCACCAAGGCAGTGGTACAAGAAATTTGAGTCAGTCATGGGTAAGCAAGGTTATCAGAAGACTACTTCAGATCATTGTGTTTTCTTCCAAAAGTTTGGTGATGATGATTTCATTATCTTATTGYTATATGTTGATGACATGTTGATTGTTGGCAAGAATGCAGAAAGAATTACCCAGCTGAAGTTAGAATTGAACAAGTCTTTTGCTATGAAAGACTTGGGGCCATCAAAATAGATTATTGGCATTCGGATTACTCGAGATAGAGCTTCGAAGAAGTTGCACACGTCACAAGAGAAATACATCGAGAAGGTGCTTTGCAGATTCAACATGGATAAAGCTAAAGTGGTTAGTTCACCTCTTACTACCAACTTTAAGCTGACAGATAAAGATTGCCCTACTTCTAAGAAAGAGATTGAAGAGATGGATAGAGTTCCTTATGCCTCAGCTATAGGGATCTTGATGTATGCTATGGTGTGCACACGACTCGACATTGCCTATGCAGTTGGTGTTGTTAGTCGTTTTCTATCGAACCCAGGTAAGAAGCATTGGGATGCAGTTAAGTGGATTCTCAGATATCTACGCGGTACTTCCAAATTGGGTATAACTTTTGGAAATGGGGAACCAATGCTTGTTGGGTACACTGATTCTGATATGGCAGAAAATAAGGATAACATGAAATCCACTTCTGGATATTTGATGACTTTTGCAGGGGGAGTTGTGTCATGGCAATCAAGGTTGCAAAAGTGTGTTGTTTTGTCTACCACTGAGGCTGAGTATATAGCGGCAACAGAAGCGTGCAAAGAACTATTGTGGCTAAAACGTTTCATGCAAGAGCTTGGCTTTAAGCAACAATGCTACGTGGTTCTTTGTGATAATCAAAGTACGATTCACCTTGCTAAGAATTCTATGTTTCATAAAAGAACAAAACATATCGATGTGAGATATCATTGGATTAGAGATGCTCTTGAAGACAAGATGCTTGAGCTTGATAAAGTTCATACCAATGATAATGGTTCCGATATGTTGACAAAGGCTTTGGCAAGTGAAAAGCTAAAGATATGTTGCTCGATCGCCGGAATGGCGAACTCTTCCTCATAGGCAAAAAGGGGGAGATTTGTTGGGTCTTTCTTATGGTTTAGCCCATGAGGAAGACCCATATATATATATATATATATATATATATATATATATATATATATATATGGTTGGGTTCACGTGAGACCAAAGGTTTTTCGTGAGACCCGTAAGACCAATTCATGTTCATTGATCAACTTTATATGATAACGATCTAATGGTTAAAACTTACAAGGTGACAATTTTGTAATTATTGAGAAATCTCGTGGCGTTTATAAATGTTCGGATCTGACGGCTGTAAATCTAATCCAAGGGTTGAGAATTGGTCTTACGGGTCTCACGAAAAACCATTGGTCTCACATGATCCCAAGTCTATATATATATATATATATATATAGCCCTCTTGCAGCCCTAGTTCTTAGATTTTAATTGTGCAGCCAAAAATAGAGAAAAAACTCTGTTTCCCGGAGATTGAACGGTCAGATCGTCGTGATTTTTGGTCAGTGTCTTCACAACATCTGAGCCAACGTTTTGGACGGTCGGATCGTGGTTTTGAGGTCTGGAGGTCAGGTTTTCTGGGGGTTCTTCACAGCAACTTTTGTGGTGATATTCTCTTCACTTTTGCCTATTTTGGTTCCATACATCTTGATGTGCTTATTTCCAAGTGTATGATGGTTTTGTATGCCTCTAGTATAATCTAGAGAAGACTTTGTATTGCTCTAATATTGGTGATAGTGGATTTTAAGCGGCTCTAGTAGTCCYRTGGTTTTTACTCTCGTTTTRAGGGGTTTTCCACGCTAAAATTYCGTGTCTCATTGTGSTKGTTGTYTTTACGTCTTGGGGGYTGTTTTACTTGCATTTAAAATACCCTATTTGTTYGCATCCTCAAAGGTTCATTCGGGTCGGGAAAGTTTAGCCTAACGAAGGTTAATTCCGCATTTATTGTTTACCGTTAGTGGCTTCGTTTTTTCCATCAAATAGATCTCAAAACTCCCAAAAAGTTATAGATCCAAGAAAATCTAAGAAAATACATAAAACAACAATCATAGATCCATTCAAAATAAATAATAATCGACTATTTTGTTTAAAAGCAGCACCACCGTGTTTAGTCGTCATTAATGGTTACGAGTTCCGATTGAAACTTGTTACTATTGCTTTCAAGTCAATACGGATCAAGAGATAAAGAGAATATAAAAAATAGATAGAGAATGAGAGAGAAAATATATACGGAATATATTTTATTTTTAGTTAAAAAAAATATAATCTGTAATATGTTTTAAATTCTTTTTTTATATTTTTTAATTTAAAAAATTACTGACAAAATATTTTTTATTTTTAATCAAAATATATTTCATCAATAATCTTTTTTAAATATAAGTAATTTTTTTTGGTATATTTGTTTCATTTTATATATGTGATTACTTTTTTGGTTCAAAAAATGTTTAGAGACTTAATCGCTGAAAATATAAAAGTTCATTGGCTTTTTTTCATGTTTTTCCCTTATTTTATCATATTAATCAGTTTTATAGGTTATAAGAATGTATTTAACAGGTTTTAAAAAGTCCAAAAATTTATTTAACAGGTTTTGGAATGTCCAAGAACTTATTTGTTCCAAAAAATTGTCCAATGACTTAATTATTCAAAAAACTAAAGTCCATTGGTTTTTTAGACTTTTCACTTTAATCAAACATCTCCCTAAAGTATTTACCATATATATATATATATATATATATATATATATATAGAGAGAGAGAGAGAGAGAGAGAGAGAGAGAGAGAGAGGGGGGGAGGTTCAAACAAGAACCCCTGTGAATTATGGGAACACGAGAACAACTTATTAACCTCATATTGTGATAACAATTAAAATTAAAAGATTTTTGAAATTAAGATTGAAATTTAAAACAATTCAAAAAAAAATTGAGATTCGAAAGGGTAATAATGAAAATCAAAATCATAAAATTTTAAACACAATCACATTATAATCTTGGACATTAGAGTTATTCACTTAATTCAACAGTTATCGTTTATTAGAAGGTATTGAAAGGAATTCAAGGAGAAATCGAATATCAAGAAGCTGTAAAGTCTGAAAATCAAATAGCAAACAGGAATCGATCAGCAAGAAGAAGCCGTAAGATTTGAATGCAGGAATCGAACAGCAAGAATAAGTCGTAGAACACAATTTATTCAAGGTATCTGTCACAATTACTTGATTTGAACATGCTTTCATTCGATTAGGATTAGACAATCACACATTTATCACAACGATTGCGAGTGAAATCGACTAAATGATTTGGTGTGATAATCATGTGATATCACTATCATAACAGCGCACTCGATTTGATCATGGTTTAGATCGGTTAGGGTTAGAAAATCACACATTTATCACAATGATTACTCATGGTTTCGATAGGTTAGGATTAGACAATCACACATTTATCACAACGATCATGGGTGAAATCCGCTAAACGATTTGGTGTGATATGAGTGTGATAATTATGTGATATTACTATTATAACATCACTTGTGCACTCAATTTGATCATGGGTTCGATCGGTTAGGATTAGACAATCACACATTTATCATAACGATTACTCATGGTTTCGATAGGTTATGGTTACACTGGATTGATCATGATTTCGATAGATTATGGTTACACAATCACACAACTATCACAAGGGAAGGGAAGAAAGTGGAAACGAACGTGATCAATCCAAAAAAAAAAAGATAATTATAATTAATTAAAATAAAATAAAAATTACTTAATTACATCATTGCTCTTATTGATTTATTAATTAAAAAAGTTTGAAGTTATTGGATTGTTCTCGCGTTCTCGTGAATTACAGGAGTTCTCGTTTGAACCTCCACACACACATATATATATATATATATATATATATATGTGTGTGTGTGTGTGTGTGTGTGTTAGAAATAATAAATTTAAAAGGGTTTGAGACCGAGACCGATATAAAACAAGGTATTGAAGGTCGATATAAAAATGTAGGAGGAGAGAAGTAAAAACGAGACATGAATTAAAATTTAAATCTTTCTTCATTCCGATTAAATATACAAGGCTATCATAAACATACAAACTATGGAGTTTGCGTGTGCATTTTATGTACATTTTGACGTAATTTTAACGTTGTTTCAAAAGACGTATTTTTATATGACACGTACTCGATGCTTTGCAGTTCTCTATAAACTTATGTCATACCAAAGTCGTCTCATCCATTTGTCAACTGAACTACACGTTAAATGCTAGAGATTACATTTTTTCTGTAATTAAATATCATAGATTTTGAATTTTAATATTCTAATTCAGAAAAAATATAACGTAGTTGTTAGAGATGCTCATAAAATGACATTGTTTTATGTATTTATAGCATCTCATATATTTATATGACAAATAACGGATTTCCTATATGTGACATGTATGATAAAAAGAAGTTTGTTCGAATATTCATTTTCAATGTTAGTTATATGGGTGTTCGCGGTCCGGTTTGGACGGTTTAACACCTCAGACCACAAACCAAACCGTAATGACAGTTTATAAAATTTTCAAACTGAACAATTTAATATCAAGTGTCCAGACCGGTCAAAACAGACCACGAAAAGGCGGTCTGGTCTGACCGGTTTAGGCGGCTTGGGCCTTTAATAGACTTTAAATATTAAACTTAAAAAACATATATAATTTAGAATTTTAAATTAAATATCGATTTTAATAAAACAAAATATCAAAATAAATAAATATAATAATTAAGCAGCTCTTGAGTCCAAAATTCAAGCAATCCAAAATCCAAACAAATAAATATATAATACATATTAGAAAACTAACAAATTAATAAAGTTACAGCTCCACTGTGAATATTGAGTAACAAAATCCATGACTTCACAACTTTCAATTCTTGAGTCTTGAATTCTTAACCAAACAAAATAGAAGCCAAATCTTAGTTGGTTGAATCAACCAATGTTGATGTCTTGATGATGTGCACCGAAATCAAACCATGGATTAGGAAAGATCGATAGATTGATAGAGTTATTGAAGGATTTCAAAATTTGGAAACCATAAATGTCAAATGTGTCGATATGTTTACTGGTTTAAGGATTTTTAGACGTCGAGTCATTTGGATTTCATTATGTTAGATGTTAGGCTTTATGTGGGGCTTAAGGATATATTTGGGTCATAGCCTATAAGTTAAAAATGTTGGGCTTTATGTGGGGCTTAGGGATATATTTTGTTCTCTATGTATTTGACGACCGATTTGGTCCAAACTGCCCAAAAAAGTTTCCAAACCGCAGACCGGACCAGACCGTCTGGTTTTGCTATTTTCCAAACCAGACCAAACTGCCAAAAACGGTACAGTTTGACTTGGTTCGGCCGGTTTGAGCGGTCCAACGGTTCTTTCTAACACCCCTAGTTAGTCATAACATATAATATAACTCGACATGATAATTATATGTGCCTTAAAAAATAAATGTAATTATCTTTTCATGTTAAAAACTATACCAACCTCTGTTTGATAAATTTCAGCAGAAAATCTGTCAACACGTAATTGTTATAGTTTATGTTATTCATTTTGGTCGGCAAAATATACGAGATTAAACCCAAGAAAATAACGAGAGCACGACAATGACATGAAGACCAAAACAAAATCGCTTTAATTTGCATCATATAAAATTCATACATGCCATATTTCGGCATATGTCATTAAGTTGGAAACTCAACCGAATCATTTTCGCTGTTCGACCAATTGAAATTTACTTTTTCGATGTTGTCTGGTTCTGGACGTTTATAGAATATCAAAAATGTTTAAATGTCATAATAGATTGTTTTACTAGACTTAAGGTTTATAGGACCAAACAAGAGTATGTCTTATGTAAAACGTTGTAATAAGTTTATATGACGCTTTTGAAACACCTTACAAGTTTTTTTAGACACTTTTGAAATAAAATGTCCTGTTAATTTTTTTATATGACATTATTTGAAAAACGTGTTACAAAATCAAATATCCTATAAAACGATATGTTCATGGAGACTTATCAAAAGTGTCTTGTGGAAAAGACAATACGATATTTTATGTTAAATGTTCTGATTTTTTTTTTGTTAAAACGTCCAAACAACATTTTTCCTATTAATTCATCACAACGCTTTTACATAGGTAAGCGCTTACCCACTAAATTGTTGCGTTCATATGTTTTAATATACTAAAATCTTACGCATTAAAATAAATCATAGTGTTGACTCTTATCGATAAACACTTACTGGGTAAACAATTGGGTAAACAGCCCCTAACTGTATTACATCTTGATCACTAGCAAAAGCATGGAGCCTAAAGTCTAGGTCAGTATTTGGTATTAGAAAATGGTAAAACATCAGTTAAGTACTTAGATAACCTGATTGTTGCATTGTGGCATTTACTTCATGGATTGATAACTCATCAGGATCTATGTAATCGATAAAAGTTACCTTTCCATTCAAAAATTGCGTATCTAGAGAAAACAACACCATGATAAGAGTGTAGGATACAAGCGTGTCAAAAGATTCAAACAAAAAATCAACCCCGTTGTTCGATATTTAGGAAAACATAAAAACAACAAATTAAACCCATTGACCGCACCACATATCACTTGTGGATCAAAGTCTTCGGTTCGTGATTGAAAGTACAAGAATGATTCTGGATGGAAGTATTGTGCATCGACAGTGTGATGAAGATGAATGGTTGAAGGTCGAAGCGACGTAAAGGGAAGAGGAAGGTGATAGGTTTCAAAGGATTCGGGCCGTTTACCTAAACACTTACCCCGTAAGCATTTACCGGTAAAATTTAACACTATCGCTCACTTACTGAGTAAGATTTTATTCACTAAAACGCATCGTATGCAACAATTTATCCTGGTAAGCGCTAACCATGGTAAGAGTTATCGTCTTCACTTATCAGGTAAGACTCGGTTCTTGTCTTTGCTCTTACCGGGTAAGATTTTTAGTTGAGATAAACATCCACCAAAAGTGGGGGAAATAAGAAAATAATGTAAAGACCAAAATACCCTCGTTGTGCAAAGCACGTGAGGTCATCAAAACGGAAAAAAGAGATGGCGTTAGGGAGAGGGACGAAAATTGTTGAACGAAAATTGTTGAGGGGGCGTCAAGCGTGATGGATAAATCTGTTAAAGTATAGTTGAAGGACAAAAACTGTTGAAATTGATAAATTTTAGGGACCAAAAGAGAACTTTACTCTAAAAATAATTAAACTACCTTTTTATTAATTAATTATTATAAAACAAAATGCTTTCAACATCCAAAATATTATTACACCATGAAATACCAACAACCTCAATGACATTTCTAAATCCTATGTTTGAGGGATTTCAGATCCACACAATCCTTCAAACCAAACAAACATGGGATTGAAACAAAATTGAATTCCAAATCCTATTCAATCCTGCAAACCAAACGAGACCTTAGGAATCATTTGCCAAACATTTATAGAGTAAGCCCTTATTACGTGACCATGACAAAAACCGGGAATTTTACCCAATTAACGCTTACAGGATAAGAAACCCTTACCAACGATATATTTTAATGGCCCGAGAATCTTATTCAGTAAGATAAGCGAGGGTTATGACTTCTCCATGTAAACGCTTACCGAATAAGTGTTTGGTAAACGACCCCTTAGACACAGAATAACAAAGTAATATCAAATCAATTCACCTAAAATGACATATGAACTTATTATAATTTTCATTCAGGATGGTAAAATATAATCAAATCCACATAATTTTGGTGTGAGTAAATCCAGAAGACCATCGTTTCAACTTTTTCGACAACGATTAAAAGCAGGAACAGCGTTGCAAAGTAGGTAAAGACGCATACCAGCATCAACATAAGGCCTAAAGGCTCTTCTATCTTACTCTTCCCGCTTCAAACGAAATGGTAAAAATGATATCTTAATACCGAAATCTTTTGAACACTTAGGGCAGCTACGGGTGTTTTATAGCTTAGCGGAGTGTAGCTTCTGCTTGAGAATTGGTTGAACGTACTGATGGAAGCCGTCAGCTACATCTGAATCGTTCAGAGGATCTTGCCAAGCAGCATCGTAGAGTTTCGGATATACATTCCCATCATAACGCCCAAGAATTGAACCCAGATAGTGATCGGTGTAGTTGAATGAATCAACCAACACTATTGCATTTGGACGGACCTAACCAAGATTGCAGTTTTCGAAGTCAGCAAACAGATCATTTATGTGTTCCATATTGCCACATTTTTTGACACGGTTAAAAAATTACAATTATTTGGGAAATATCTAAAGTCCCTTGAAAAGAGAGAAAAAAAGATTTTAACTACCACAAAGAGGTTGATTGAGGATCGTGAGAACCAGTAATCATGTGCTGTTGAAATGTGAAACAATGCATGTGAAAAATGCAATGTTGTTTCACATTGTGAAACAAAACTGTACTTTCACATGCATTGTTTCACAAAACGAAACGGCACATGATTAGTGGTTTACACAGTTCTCAACCTTTTTTGTGGTTCTTCATTTGATTATGCCCCTATAATGGTAACAAACCAATAAGTTTCACTCAGAAATTTGTCTAAAAAGAAAATGTCTCAATTTCATGAAACATTCCGAACGAATTTGTTGCAAATACATGGAACAAAATAGATCATCTTGCTACACTCATCCCATGGGAATTGCAAGGCTTAACTACTAGTTTGATTTTTTAATCAAATATCTAAACAAACTCTTCGATAAGAATATAATTTTTGAATCAAAATATTTCTAGTGATAATAATGAGCAAATTGGTAGTTCGAAAACTACTCCGAGAAGAGAATATATGATTGATGACTCACCTTGGAGTACAAGGTTCTGAGTTGATCGTTAGCAAGTAAGGCCTGTTTGGGCGTAAGATACCCGATGGCCAAGAAATCACCTTGATGCTTGTGAAGAAGAAACAATGCATAGACATAGCACAGTATCTCTAACGATTGTTTCACTCCCTTTCCGGGGATGTCTTGTTTCAGTTTCTCGATAAACCTACAAAACACAAGTGCTTTTTTTCAAGATTTACAGAGACAGTGTGCATAACACCAGAGGCAGGTCATTTGAAGGTTATTGAGTTAATTTCTTTTAAAAGGCCATGCTCCTAATTGAAAACTCATTTAACTAAATGACCCCTTTTAGGTCCACAAGGGAGCATTTAGCTAAACGACCTTCTGACATTTTTAAAAAAATGCACGACCTTTTGACATTTAAAAAAAAAAAAATGCACGACCTTCTGACAGAATTTAGAACGCCTCTGCCTAATAGAAGAATGCCTAAAAATCTGTGAGGTTGTGTAAAAATACGTCAAAAAGTTATTTTTCTATAATACCCGTCCGCAGAATGGGCAGTACGTGCTGTGTGAGGAGATCTCTTCCTAAACACCATCAAGTGGTATAAATCAAATATTATCAATATTAACTGGTAGAGCTTACTTGGACACAACAATCAGTTGGCAGTGAGCAACTGATGCCTCAACTAAATCAGACGCTAGTTCTGCAAAACCTGTAGCAAATTGACATGAATTTACATTTAGCATGGTTAAACCTTTTTGATCTGTTTCGTGAAATGTGATTTTTAGATCACACACCACCTCCCACAATTTAAATCCCTAGGTTTCGAGGCATAAAATGGTGCACACTTAGCATTTGGCATGGACTTGAAAGTTTTAAGTTTTACGAATGCTTGGATGCAGCCTTCAATTGACTCAATGCCCTTTAAGAACGCTGAATTTGGAAGCAATCTCTTTCTCAGTGCTTCCTTTAGGCTCCTGGCTACTCATTGGTAGAACACGAACCCATATGATATTGAGCTTGAGCATTCGAAATTTTTTCGTACATAATTCTTGATATGATTTCTTATTTTTTGATCTTCGTGTAGACCTTCACAACAACGAATAATATTTTTATTGTGCGAACAAAGGGAACGATGACTGATCAATTTCAGAACCTATTCATCAATTCCTGACCTTAATAGCTTATTCAAAAAGTCATTTTTAAGTAAGTTCGTTACTAAGAAGAAAAAAAAACCCCAGATCTCTTTTGACAACAAGCCCAAGCCCTTTTTGCTATAGGGCAAACAGGGTTTCAAATCACGAAGAATGGCAATTATCTGTAAGGATGCAACCTAATCATCAGCATTCTGAAATGACTGACTAGTTTTCTCGAGTCTTCAAAATACAGTCCATATAGCAAAATCATATACCAGTGAAAATTCAAAATTATTGGCTAATAAGCAGCCAAACATTTCTTTAATCAGTTCTCTGAAAAAAACCTCCTTGCATTTCATGTCGTCATATATAATTGGCGTAAGACAGACGGGAAAAATTAACTGCCAAAGATGGACGTACCTTCTTCTGGATTTTCAAACTTGGCTAACCGTTGGCCACAGGCAACACTCATTCTAGCAGCCCTTACCTCAAATGCTTCAACTATTGCACCAGGATTTAGCCAGTCCTCAGCTGCATCCCATTGTGGTCAATAAAGCCGTTAAATATTGCAACTTTATTGTGGTCAATAAAGCCATAAAGAAGAAAATTTACCGGTTCGAACAGCACAATTGTTCTGCATCAGTGCTGCCATTCGTCCCATATAAGCTGTTGTCCCAACTGGCTGTTTATATCCCAGCTCCGAGACTGTCTTCACAAGAAACCTCGCAACCTAGAAATTTTGAACCAGCAAAGCAACATTAAAGACCGATTAATTCACTCAGGAACATGAAAGTAATTGCAATTTAGCAATGATAAAAAACCCAACCCGACCAGCCAGTTGAACCTCAACCAGTAAGAATACCATAATGAACTCGGTGTCTATCCTGAAAACCAGATGCAGAAACCCCGCTTAAAACAGAGTACCCGATGGTTGATTGCTCACCCATAAAGCATAAACAATGAGCAAAATGTTATTTTACGGCTTTCTTTCATCATATCTTTTGAGAGTTTGTGCTCTGGATATCATATTTCATAGAAGTTTCCCAATTTGTTAAGTTTTATTGGTATTTTTTTATATATTTCGTTGTTAAATAATTGGTTATCATGCAACTCTAACATCACCAGACAATAGCAGTTCAACCGCGGTTCACCCAGTGATGTGACTGTTCAGTAAGCTTTTGAGGTCAACAAATTGTCCGGGTTTTTGAATTTGCAATTTAGGTGCCTCTATGTAAAAGATTTTTTAAGTAATTCATTGGCCAGCCACTCAGATGGCTTGAAAACAAGATATCACTGCTGTACCAAAAATCCATTCTACTTTCTCAAGATTCACAACATGAGTAGATCAGAAATGGAAATAGTGTCATCCTTTCTAGTAAGAAGCAGTAACCTGGAGGCACCTCATCAATTGGGATACAACCCAACACCCTAATGAGAAAAGGTTTTCTTGAGCTGAGTTTTAGAATATCACACCTGTAGCAACAGGACAACGTTGTCCCCTTCATACGTACAAGCAGGAATGTAAACCGCAAAGAGTTCAGGAAGCCCACTACTGACAAGGTAGCCATGACCACCACATAGTTTTCGACATTCTTCAATTCCATCCTGAAAGAACATGTACAAAGCAAATTAAGCCGAATGGTGAATTCTAGATTTAACTCGAGGAGATTATATATTTATTAAGTGCCAGGTTGATGGCTAATCTTAAGAGAGGCACATAGTAGACATCATATATATATATATATATATATATATATGATATATAAAGAATTGAACACTCACAGCTGTTGCGGTAGTTGTCAAGGACTTCAAGCCTGCAGTACATGCATGCGCCTCGGGCAAGGTTGAGAAGTCGTTAGCTTCTAACCTTTGCTTCACGTCCGTGTACAACCATTTCAACCATTCACCAACAAATCTAAAGGCATAAGCAGAAGCCAGCAAAGGGAAGAGTCTACTTTGCTGAGTTTTGTAATCTATCACCTAAACCAAAAACAAAATCTTCAATCATTTAAAGAGCTGAATCAACTCAGCTAGATATTGCAATGAAGTCTACATATAAAGATGTGAATTCTTGTTTTTGAATAACCTGCGTCTCAGGCCCACCATTACGTGAGCCAAACTGTCTACGGACGGCACTATATCTTGTAGCAATACAAACTGCACGAGATAATGCCTTGGAAGCATCAGCTACAATTGTTTGCCTAACATACACCATAGTCCCATAAATGAGTTGTCGAGGAACATCAGATTGCATGTATTTCCCTTCCTTTGTAACCTGTGACACCCTGAGTAAATCAAAGAACGACTTCAGAAAGCAAATCAAACCAATCCCACTCGAAAGTTGGGAGGGAGCAGGATGTAGGCAGACCTTCCCTCTACCCCTTCGGGTAGAGAGCTGTTCCTGTGCAGACCCTCAGCATGTGAAAGGTTTTATAGAGACAAGATTTGTCAAAAAGATTATGAAGGTTGCGAGGATTTTGATGAAGAATAACTTCAGACAGATACACAATACATAATCAAGTTGGAACTACTGTGAATCACTGGAAGATAAGAGAGACAAAGCTATATAGATATGACTGTACCTCATCAACATCTGGTTCCGTGGGATACGCACATGATCAAATCTTAGCACACCATTATCCATGGTGTTATATGCCCCATTTCCAAACTTCAGCCCAATATCACCAACAGTAATGCCAGGAAGAGGTGAGTGATCCTCCAAGCTCCTTAGTTGGACAATAAAGCCTTCATCGAAATGATGATGATAAATAATGGAGAAGTTTGTTTTTCCACAGAAGGGTTAGATGCACACAATAGCAATGCAATTTAAGACTGGTCTACCTACATCCCACCCCACTCAAACCCTACTTTCGAGTGGGATACACTAGGTTCTTTTGGTTTTTTCAGCAATGCAATTTAGGCGGATAACTAGTTTTGATAATGTATTTTTTTACACAAAATAGCAACATATTTCAATTTTTGTCCATTGAAATGACTTTATGTATTTTAACTTCTGTAGTATATCACAATTTGATGGTCAAACCGGTTGTAATAGAAAATGAAAATCAAAGTATATTGATATTCCGCGTAAAAATATTGCATAAAATGGGAATTAGCCTAAAATATTGTTAATTGTTTGCATTGATCAACCCTTCCACAAAATGATTTTTTTTTTTGAAAATTGAACTGGTATAAGAAATTACAGAAAAAATATAGTTAAAACATGAAAATGGTATTCTGTACTAACCATGAACTCCATGAAATTCACCACCTACTATGAGGCGAGCATAAACGAGAGCATGTGTTGATGCTTTACCCAATCCACCAGGCCACCACTATTAGACATCAAGAAACACAGGCAGCACAAAGTAAAATTGAGAAAACGGAAATAAATTCAAATAAATATCAATGACAAACATTTGCAAATGCAACTTTGTAAAATACCAAAAAGTAGAAAAAAGAAAGAGAATTCCAGTTCCTTTAACAGAATGAACTTGGTTCTTACTACAAAGCCATTTGATGTATGAGATAAATAATTAAAAAAAAAAAAACCCTCATAAACATCTTACTCACTTTGCTTGATGTTAAAGTAGGACTGTGAATAACAAACTCATCCGCTTGGGGATCAAATGTTGCGGTTGTTTCAAGACCTTGCACGTTGGACCCATGACCAAGTTCCGTTTGTGCATAACAGCCAATAATTTTCATCTTTTGCGCCAATGGCAACCATTTCTTTTTTTGTTCCTCGGTGCCTTGCCCTTCTATAGCTGGAATGAACATTCCCTAAGGAATCATAGGAACAACAGCAGATGAGCCACACTGATACAGCTTTTGGCACAACCAGTTTTATTCATGGAATAGATCAATATAGTTTCAGGAAGTTCTTGGTTGGGGGTATTAGGGATTAAGGAATGGAAATGAAAACAAATAATGGTGCTTGGTTCAATATAAGGCAACAATTTCATTCTTTATCATTTCCATTTTTCATCCTCATTCCCTTAGAAAAGGACCAAAGACCTCCTCAGAAACAATATAGATCTATAGCGAGCGCAAAGTTATGACTTGGAGATGATAAGAAAGTTCCCAAATGAGATCCATAAGCAGTTTCATCAAACATTGATTGATATATCACTAGCATTTCATAACAATGACTTGGGAATGACAAGAAATTACCCAGTGAAGATCAGTGTAAGCAGGTTCGTCGATATAAAGCCGCAGCCATTTGGCCTCTTCTTCTGAGATTAATAAGAATTGCACAGTCAAGTGAAAACAATGATGATTACATAAAACTGAAAGATAAGTCTAGAAGTCTGCTTCCACAAACCAGGTATCTTGATACCATCTTGCAGGATTAAAGTAAAGGTTACCAGTTAGACGAAGATCAACAATCAGCTTCCATCCATGAGCAGCCTTTCTAAGAGTATTCTTGAACAACTCTTTCCTACCAAGCATAGGCCTAGTAAACTTCTCAAAGACCTATAAAATGACAACATGCAATATAAATATATATTTTTAGAGAAAATATACAAATTTAAAGCATCAAAAAGTTGTATTTTATTTTTCAAAATTGCAACAGTTCGTGCATACAATACAAAATACACAATCACCCAACACCAAATAACCTAAGCGGGGATTTGGTTCACAGAATGAAATTTGGTGGAATTGGAATCCATCAAAAGAGTTTGACTTTGAAGGAATTGGAATGAAATTTGATGGAACTTTACCACGCTTTTGGTTGGTAGGAATTGGAATGGAATCTCTCAAAAGAATTGGAACAACCGTCTTTGTTTGGACCACACCATGTCACTACTGTCGTTGTCACAATTACCACATTTCCCCGCCCCGCCCACCACCCCCTCACACCCTACCTAAACCCTGCCCCACAACCCCCACACACCCTACCTAAACCCCGCCCCACCCTGCTCGATGGGTGGGGGTGGGTGAGGGCAGGGCAGTAGGGGCAGGGTGGTGGTGAGTGGTTAGGTTAGGGGTGGGGTGAGGCAGGGTGGCAGTTGTGACAACGACATTGGTGGGATGGTGGTCCGGTGGCTGGGTATGACGGCGATAGTCGTGGCAAGGTGATTAGTGGTGGGTTGGGGTAGGGTGGGTGAGGAGTGAGTGGCGGTTGTGACAGTGACAGTGACAGTAGTTGTGTGGTGGTGGGAGGTTAGGTTGGGGGCGGGGGTGGTAGCTGTGACACGACAGTGGTGGGATGGTGGCTGAGTGGTTGGGAGTGGCTGGGTATGATGACGACAATAGTGGCATGGTGGTTAGCGGTGGGGGTGAGTGACGGTTGTAAGGCGACAATAATGGTGTGGTGTTAAGGAGGTTAGGGGCGGGGCTAGGTTGGGCGGTGGGGTGGGTAGGGTGAGAGTAAGGGTAGTAGCAACGTCGTAGTAGGGATTGATCTTCCCCTAAAAGCTACCCTAAAAGCTAAGCAGATACTTTTTTCATTCAAAAGGACAGGAGCTAAATCACCTAACACCTTCAAAGGAACATGAATGGAAAGAATGCGCAATCAATTTAGTATACCTAGTAGAAGGGAAGCATATAACAAGTAAAAGACCAGATAATCCCAAAACACAAAACCATTAAAACCCTAAATTTCATCCACAAATCAACTAAATTACAACTTAACATAAATTGAAGTGAATTATACCGGATCATTAGCGACGAGCTTGGCCATACGATTAGAGACTTCAAGAGTTTCACGAGAACCAGCCCAAGCAACTTTCATGGCTTCCACATCGAACTGCGCCTTCTTCCTCTCATCGATCAAGTAATCTACTCCCTCCATTTCTTCTTCAAATCAAAATTGAAATCCCTAGAAAAACAAAAACAAGAACTGAAATCATACAACAAGATCAATTTCACTTCAAGAAAAAGCTAATCATCAATTTTGATCAGCATTGGGTTGATGTTTTAGTCACCCAAAATTGGTTAATGATTACCAAGATAAAAAGAAGGATGTGCAGATTTCAGAGAGCAATCGTAATCGTAATCGTAATCGTAATCGTGACTCCCAAAGACAACAACAACACACGTATTTATCTTCGCTTTTTCTTACTCGATATGTATTGCATTAATGGCGATATAATGCCGGCTCCAATTCTGACGTGTTTGTTTTTGGGCATCACTACCGACAAGAAAATAAATTCATGAGATTTTGAAGAGAAATCCTCCATATCGGGAGATATAATAATAAGGTGTAACTTACATTCCTACTTCATATCGTATCTAATTTATTTTCTATGAAATGTCTTTTCTAAAAAAAAAAAAATTAAGGGTTAAATGTATGAAATAACAATTTATTTTTATAAAGTTTTTTATTATAGTATTTTATTTTTGTTTTTCTTTATTACAGATATAATAATAAGGTGTAACTTACATTCCTACTTCATATCGTATCTGATTTATTTTCTATGAAATGTCTTTTCTGAAATTTTTTAGGAGTTAAATGCATGAAATAACAATCTACTTTTATAAATGTTCTTATTATAGTATTTTACTTTTGTTTTTCTTTATTACAGTAATGTACTTTCAAATTATTTTTTATTAAAGCATCGTATTTTAAAAAATCTACCAATTATAACAATGGGTAACCTGTTACCTTTTAAACCGGTTAACCCTTTGACTTTTTTTTGCTTGTGTGACTTTAATGAGATAATGTGGATGACTCATCATTTTGATGACTTAACTAAAAAAAACAAAAACAAAAAAAAATACAAAAACCTATTTCAAATTATTATTAATGATTTAAAAAAACATTTACATTTTTTTGTAACACCCTTGTTTTTGACATGAGTAATGTTATATCATTATCAGTATTCTTCTGTAATAAGTTCAAAATAGTGGGTAAATAAAAACTGTTTACAACAGAAGACTTTAGAACAAATAAATATGTAACTTATTCTTCCATTACCTTGTTGTGTTACAAAATTTATCATACATAAATATTAAAACTTAATGAACAGGACAAGTGTCTACGAGTGCCCTTTTCCCTTTTCCAATCTTATATCTCTGAGATGCATATTATAGTCAGCTTATAGAGTTTATTGAGTTAATGACTTGCGTGAATAAAATTATTTCATTGCACATATCAACTTTTAAACTTTGTATCAAGTAGTATGCGGTTTCTGAACACATTCAACACTGAAAGAACTGAGATCTCATAAATTTTATGGTCTGGTATGAGTTATTTGATCACTAACACGTCATGGGTTGAATTGTTTGTTCTTTTCTATTACCCACTTGTATGGGTCGTGCCACTTGTTCGTGACTTACTGATCAAATGCTTACCTCCTTAAAACTAATCATAAAACCGTCGTATGAAATGACATACTCTTATGAAAATAACAATCATGAAACATGTAATTAGTCGTAAATAACATACATGTAAAATATATTGTAACATGTATGTAAGCTAAAAACATCATGCATACTTGCACATCACCATACAAATCATATCATACTCAAAATAAATCTGTATGTATGTATCCTAATGTAAGTCTCATGAAAACTCACTTACATGTGCAGATCGATTATTGATAGTTGCTGACTAAAGACCTACACATATCATATCACTGTATCCAATTAATGACTCAATTTCTATAAAAGTCAACTATGGTCAAATTTGACTCGGTATAAAATCAAACTCAAAATCTTGGTCTCTTAACCATTTGATCTCATCATTAAAATACTTGTGGATCAACTTATGGTCAAACTTGACTCGAACTAAAGTCAAACTTAAAACCTTAGTCTCTTAACCATTTGATCTCATCATAAAAATCCTTGTGAGTCAAATGGGGTAAAATTCAACCATAGGTCAGCTCAGTTAACCTCAACTAATTTTAGTCAAACCTCAAGTCTAAAACCCGATGACGTACAAAAACATTAGATTCCATTGTGTAACTATATGGAGTTACTGTTATTGGTTAAAGCATCTCCATATCATTTAAACCCAACCGAACACTTTAACCTCATTATCAGATCACCTAATAAAATGATATATTGTACCCATCCTCTTAGAATAAATAACTAAAATACCAAGTCTCAAGTGTAGACCAGTTCAATTATTTTATAAAGCAAAATGCTCAAATATTCTTCAAAATACTAATTCTTTAATTATAGGGGTATTTTGGTAATTATGTAAGCTCCAAAAATTAAAACCTGGTCGAACTTGCATTTATAAAGTCTAATGACCTCTCTAGAATTTCCAGAAAAATTATCGTTGTTGAACTCGAATATTCAGTAATAATTAGGGGTTAGCAGTGGAACCGGGTACCCACTTGCGGAACCGATATGAGTGATTTCGGTTCCTAAAATACGGAACCGATTGAGAATGGTTTCGGTTCTTAATTTTTCGAAACCGTTACCCGCTGGGACCGGTTCGAGACTGGGTATCCGGAACTGACAGGTACCCTAAACCGGAACCGGCGGGTATCCGGTATTTTTCAATTAAAAAAAATTATTAAATTTTTTTAATACTAGATTAAATTAGGTCAAGAACTTAGAACTCTAGATTCAGAATTTCAGATAAAATGATCCGTATTTTTTTAAATTGTGTGTTTAATTGGATTCATAGTATGTAATCGTTAAATTTTGAACTTTTACAATTATAGTATGTAATCGTTAAACTTTCAACATTTACTATTATTCTATTATGGTTTGTAATCGTTAAACAATATTTGTAACCATTATTTCGTATAATTTGTATTCTTTATTTATTAGTGTTTTGACAATGTTTTATTTATAAATAACAAAATTTTAATATTTTAAGAAGCGGGTATCTGGAACCGGAACCGGTTCCCGGCGGTTCCGGTTCCAAAAATTCAAGAACCGCTCTAACCGGTTTCGGTTCCAATATCTCAAGAACCGTCGGTTCCAATTCCTATCAAATAGGACAAGTACCCGTCTTTGCTCACCGTTAGTAATAATAATAAATTTTCAATACATTAAAAGAACAAATAATAACAAATAATTTCGACCTTTTATTCCCATATCATTTTCATTAAATGTCAAAGTTGACCCTTCAAAACTCCATTCTTTACACTTTTGATCTAATAAAATAAAAAGTTCATTTTATTTTTCTTTTGATATTTATTTTTATTCTATGTATTTTTGTACTTGTAACATTTTTTCTTAGGAACCGTTTACTAAATGCTTACCCGGTAGGTGTTTATCGGGCAATTTTCTTCACCGGACGATGATAAGGATAGAGAGTCTTACCCGGTAAGTGAGGATGACGACTCTTACCCGGGTAAGTGCTTACCATATATATTGTTGCGCACGATACCATTTTTGATATACTACAATCTTACCTAGAAAATAAATTACAGTGTTGACCCCTAATGGTAAGCGCTTACCGGGTAAACATTTAAGGTAAACAACCCCTAATTTTTTTTATTACTAGAAGGGTATTTGCACAATGCAACGAGATAAATCTCGATTTTAATTTAGTTTTTATTCTCTGTCTCTATCGATATAATACGATTTTATGTAGTTTTGAGAGGCAATAATATTTTTATTTTTGACTGAAATATAAATTTGAAGATAACAAAAAAATTTGAAAAAAATAAATCGATATTAGTATCAAATTAACTATTTAATAGTTTTTTTTTTGTGTAACTTCTTTAATTAATTTTTTTTATTATAATTCAATTTAGATTTAATAATAAAGTATTTTATTTTTGGTTTAACAATATAATTTTTTATAAAGATAATAATTAAACATTCTGTTAAAACTCAATGATTATTTTAATTATATTTCAGATTTTCTATGTTTAAAATGAATGTTTATCCTATATTTGATTCTATTTATCTGCAGTTAATTACACGAATTTAAAAATGAAGTTTTAATAAGTTGTACTTACGCAAAATTACTTGTAATCTTGAATTTTAAGTAATATGCATCAATAAACAATATTTCATACGTAAAAAATGTTTTTTAAGAATTTTTGTCAAATATTTTATAATATAGTATAAATATATACCAAATATGTAATTTAAGTACTATTATTAATCTTAAACGGAAAACACGTGAATCCTATCCTCGTCGTTTTCATCACCCATCTCCACCTGCAACTCTGTTTCCATTTTATATATCTCAATTATTTACATGAATAATAAACTCAATATTTCCAGAACACTAGTATTTTTACTTTTTTTTAATTAACCTGGATATCCAATCCGTTATGCGAGCCGACTAATCCACTTGTATTTTTACTTTTTTCGAAACCACTAGAACTGGTTTCGTACCGGGTACCCGTGTCCAAATTTTTTAAATTTTTATTTATTTATAATTATTAGTCTATTACAAAGTATCAACTTACAGAAATAAACACTACAAAGTACAAATAGTGAAAATTAATCCGATAAAAACTTAAAAAAATAATTTCAGTTTTAGTTTTATTAAATATGATAAATATATAAAATAATTATTATTAAATAAATAGCAGGCACCCGTCGGTTCCGGTTTTGGATACCCGGTCCTGGAACCAAGCCCGACGGATACCTAATGGTTCCAAAGAAATGACAACAGTAACCGGAACCAGTCCCGAGCAATTCCGTATTTTAGAAACCGGAACCAATCACATCGGTTTCGATTATGAAATCAACAGTTTCAAAACGATTTTAGTTATAAAGGTAGGAACCCGATTCCAATGCTTACCCCT
Organism: Cynara cardunculus var. scolymus; assembly: GCF_001531365.2. Classification (NCBI taxonomy): domain Eukaryota; kingdom Viridiplantae; phylum Streptophyta; class Magnoliopsida; order Asterales; family Asteraceae; genus Cynara; species Cynara cardunculus. Next base: position 16,107,323 of record NC_037538.1, read on the forward strand.
ATCTCTACTTGCATACTATAGATATATTGTTATTTATAGTAAGATCAATGGTTATTTTGAAGGTTCTGTATGATAAACTAAATGTGACCCTTATTTATTTATTTATAAATATACTATTTTTTTTGCTTTTTACAAAAAAATATATTTATTAAGTTATTTTCTATTACATTTGAACATGTATTTGATAATAAATCGATCGATAGTTCCTCTTTAACTTTGAAAAAATCGTTCATATTTTTTAACACTTTAAAATGAAACGAACATATATTTCATATTCTACTGGTCTTACAGTTCATATTTTAATAAGTATAATTTAATAAAATAATAAAAAATATTAATGGTAAAAAAATTATATTAAGAAAAAAGATTTACCTCATTCCATATGAAACGTTTTCATTAATATATTTCCATAATTAACAGTAATTATCATGATATACCTAATTTATTGTTGGGGATTGACAAATTTGCCATTTTTAATTAAAAATTAAACTTTTATTTCTTAATATAAACTGATTTAATATTGATCATTGATGAAGAAAATGGATTGATGAGATTGATTTGTAAGGTTTTCACAAATAAGAGTGGTTTGTAATTGATTCCTCCTCTCTATCTCTCTCTCTCTCTCTCTCTATATATATATATATATATATATATATATATATATAGGGGCTGGTTCAAATAGAAACCAACCATATGGTACAAACTATGTTAACCGATCTTGATCGTTCATTTTATCATCAAACGGTTATTATTAAATGAGATTAAATAAACAATAATTTAATTAATGTATTAATTGATATGTGTATGAACAATTGTTCAAAGGGTAAATTGGTCAAACGGTCATTATTAAATGAGTATTAATAAATAATCAATTAATCATTAAATTAATTGGGCTGCTTATGAACAATTGTTCACAGGGTATTTTGGTAATAAATCCTCACGCATCGTGAACCTGATATTCTCCAGCCGATTTGTAACCTACGATCGATTATGAACATATTCACAACTCATGTTCACATGTCGACCCTATGCTCGTGTGAACAGCATATGTGTCTTGCAATGTAAACACTATGTTCATATATGTTCACATGTCCGGCCCTATGTTCGTGTGAACAGCATCTGTGTCTTATAATGTAAACACTATGTTCATATAGTGTGATGTTTTTCAATGTCATACCGTATGACATCGTCACGGGTTCGTGTGAACAACGATTGTGTCTTTCAATGAAAACAAGTTATTCATATGGTGAACATATATGAACATAGACTGCAAGAGATGCACAGATATGAACATTTTCAAAATCAAGGATCGTTGTGCATGTGTGCAGATATGAACATAGACTGCAAGCGTTTATCGTCTTCATTATTCTGACATTCTTTTACAATGTATCTTGAACGAAATGAAAATCTTGTACACTTAGACAACCAATTTCAATATATGTATAAAATCAATTGAAATGAATACCATGAACATGAAATAATAAAAAATCATAAAAATCTCATGAACAATTAGATGTATCTTTTAAGATTTGTAACTCTCAATTAATTATTGGGGGTTACAAAAAGGTTGAATTACCAAATTACCCTTATCATTAATTTATAATTTAGATTTGAACCTAAAGTGAAGAAAGAATGTGATTGGTCAAGATCGGTTTCCATAGTTTGTACCATATGGTTGGTTTCTATTTGAACCAACCTCTATATATATATATATATATATATGTATATAATGTAACACTAAATAATTAAAGTTAGAGCATTCCTAACAGCTTCTGTATCATAAAGAAAATCAATTTTTTATTCTCTATAATACTTCAACAACTTCTTTATCTCATTCTCTAAAATAGAGAATCATGGAGAAAACTCAAATATAGAGAATTTTCTAAAATTTCAAACAGAGAGAAATGAGTTTTTTATTCATCCCACTAATAAAAGTTGAATTAATACCATTTTATAATATTTAAAAAAAATATATCGAGATTGTAAAATTATGAAAAAAGATAATTAATGGGGTGTTTGGGATTGTTTATTTGAAACAACTTATGCTTTTCTACAAAAGCACTTATCAACTTATTATAAGTCAGAAATATTTAATTTTTTCAAAAACTTCTTATTACTGGTTTGACACCAGTATAAGTTGTTTATCCACACACTAAAAAATGCTTATTACCGGTACCACACCGGAATAAATCAATAAGTTGTTTTTATAAGCAATCCCAAACACCCGTAAAAAAATTATGAAACCCCAAATTAAAATGAAATTCTTTGATGGGGATGGGTCATAAAATATATATCCTGCTGTGCTGAACACGTTTTATGTATGTATGAATTATTTTATATACTAAAAATCCTTTTAAGAGTAATGGTGCCCATGGTTTTTTTGAAATTTTGGTCTTTATCACTAGACTTCATTTATTTAATGTACTTTACAATGTTTCATTGTTGTGAAAGAAAATTCAATCATTTTCCTTTTTATGTTTCACATGTGTATTTATGGGTATATATATATATATATATATATGGGTTGGGTTCATGTGAGACCAGACTGTTTTCGTGAGACCCGTGAGATCACATTTTTACAATTGAAATTTCACAGCAAAAACACTGTGAAGGTTTGTGAAGGTTTAAAAAAGTCGAACCTTCACAGCAAAAACACTGTGAAGGTTTGTGAAGGTTTAAAAAAGTCGAACCTTCACAGCAAAAACACTGTGAAGGTTACCTTCACAGCATTTTGCTGTGAAGTTTCAAGTGTAAAAAGCTGGTCTCACGGGTCTCACGAAAACAGGCTGGTCTCACGTGATCCCAAGTCATATATATATATATATAGAGAGAGAGAGAGAGAGAGAGTTTGGTTCAAATATTAACCAAGATTATTGTGTTAACTTTGTTAACCAAGCTCAACCAATGAAAATTAATCTTTTATTTAGGTTCACATACATCTCATATGTTAATGACAAGGGTAATTAAGTAATTTTACCATTTTGTGTAACTCCCATATCATTAATTGGGAGTTACAAAATATAAAAATCATATAATTGATGATGATTTAATATTGATCTTGTTTTTAAATTTGTGATTATTTTTGAAATTTGATTTATCTATCTATAATGTTATTGAATTTGTGATTGTTAAAGGATTTTCGATAGTAAAGTTTTCCATATCGTCCAAGCTAATATGGATAAACCCATTGGAAAACAGATCAACAACAATGCGAATGAGAAAGTTAAAATGGTTTACGATAACAATCCGACTTTGAGATCCGAAAGTGGAGACAATGATCAAAGCGTTTGTATTGATAATGGATTAATATGATATTACATTCTTTTAATCGACAGTTTTTACCTTTGACAGTTCTCACTTATCTTGCAAAAAAGGTGACTGCAGCTGACCTGTCGAACAACTTCTGTATATTATGGAGCTGGCTCTGTTGAGAGATTCAATCAGTTTACAGGTGAAGACATATGAAGTTAACACATAGTGCATTCAATGTTCATATGAAGACATATGAAGACATAGGGACACACACAGACATATGAAGACATATGAACACATCAGAAACCACACAACCTTAAATGTCGTGATTCATAAGTGTTCATGTCTATTCAAGTCACTAGATGTTCATATGAATCCATATATACACACACACACACACACACAGAGAACATGTGAAGACATGTGAGCACGTATGAAAACATACACCCCTAGATGCCTCAGATCATACGTGTTCATGTACATACAATAGAGTTAGCTCCTGAATATACAGTAGATGTTCATACGGTTCACATGTTGTTCATATGTCTATATATATGTGTGTGTGTTCATATGGTTCTTAGATTAACAAAAAGAATGAGATTTTTTGATTTTGTAACTCTCAATTAATGATATGGGAGTTACATAAAAAAAAGAAAAGTACCTAAATATCCTTTTTCCCTTTGTTCACATATGTTTTTTGAAATTGTAAATTTAAAAAATTAATTTTTATCATGATTAATCACAATCATTTGTTGTAAGAATCAATAACCAATATTGGTTAACAAATTTTAACACAATATGAATAGTTTGTGAACAATAGTTCCTTCATTATGAACACATTCAGGAGCAAGCCAATGTTGAGATATGCAACTAGTGTACATATGAACACATTCAGGAGCAAGCCAATGTTGAGATATGCAACTAGTGTACATATGAACACAATATGAACACTTGTGAACAATTCTTTAACAATTACATATGAATTCGAATTCCGATTGTAGTCGTAGACGATTTTAAACTTTTCATTCTCATTGTTGTCGATATGTTTTCCAATAGGTTTATCTATATTACTCGGACGATATCGAAATCTTTACAATCGAAAATTCTTTAACAATTACAAAATCAATATCATTATGGATATAATAAATCAAAATAACAAAACATGAACACGTATAAAAAAAAATCAATATTACATAATCATCAATTATTGAGATTTTTAGATTTGTAACTCCCAATTAATGATTTGGGAGTTACATAAATGACAAATTACTTAATTATCCTTGTCATTAATATATGAGTTATATGTGAACCTAAAGAAAAGATGAAATATGATTGATTGAGCTTGGTTAACAAAGTTAACACAAAAATTTTGGTTAGTATTTGAACCAACCCCTATATATATTTGTCATATATTAGTAAAGATAAAAAAGTTATTTCTCATTTTTTATTTGACCAGTCAAAGCCTCAAATCTTAACCAGTTAAAATCGTAATTCTTGACCAATGTTTACCGTATAGGATTACTTTTTTACTTCTCAAATACTTCTCATTTCTCAAATGAACCTCTTCTTATATATATACACACACTTAAAAACATAACTAGTTGTGTACCCGCGCAATGCGGCGGGAGCCATGAATTTTAACGATTTTGAAGTTCCATTGGTTTTATAAGATAAGATTTAACGATGATATAAGTTACAATTGGTCTTTACATATTAATACAATTTGAATAAATAAGAATTATGGTTCCAATTACAGACTATCGATGAAAAATATTGTATGACAGTTTAAAATCCAATATATTTAAAATCCAACATATTCAAACGACTTCACAAATGTATTCGATTTACACCAAGAGCAAAGAATCAAGAAACTTGAGTTTTAAAATAAAAACTCAAAACCAATAAAGAAAACTACAAATTTGACAGATCATAAGTCATGAAAAGACAAAAAAAGATGGGTTTTAGAATAAAATTTCAACTGTTTACCCTCTTTCTTGTCCAGAAACTCAGATTAAGGTTGAATTAATACATGTATATATATATATATATATATATATATTTCAAAAAAACCCAAGAACATATTAATTTGGACAGCCTAACCCCAAAATATATAGTATATATATAAATAAATAACTATAAAAGTATAAATAGTAAATATTAAAAATAATTTTTCACAGTATATATAATATATAATAATATATTTAAGTAAAAAACTATTCAATATTGGACTCATTTCGAAGGTATTAACGAGACGATTATAATGGTGTAACTTGTTAAAATAAAAATGTATTTTTTAAACATGTTTTAATTGATATACGATTATGTATGTTAATTTGATAAAAGTTTAAAATGATACATTTAAAAGTAAAGGACATAAAATAAATTTATTAATTAATTATAAGGGTATAAAATGTAAATTTAAAATTATAATTTAAAAAAAAATCCGTGAGTGTATGTTAGAGGGTGAGTGTATGTGAGGAGATGAGAGGGTGAAAAAGTGAAAAAATGAGTATAAAAGGTATTTTGGTCATTTAGTATTTTAAGACTTTAAACTTTTATTAAATTTACTTAATAAGATAGTATATATATATATATAAGGTATATTTCAAATACAACCATGTCCATTTGTACAACCAATGCAACCCAATTAATTGAGATATTTATAGTAATGATGATAGTTTATTTATTATGATTTGAATATTTATGAAAGATGATTATGGTTCATTAATTATGATCAATACTTTATATTAGGAAACAATCAAAATTTATATGAAATCACATATTTATCAAATTGAATGGACGGTTGAGATTAAGTTGTATTAGTTGTACAAATGTAAAGGGTTATATAAACCTCTATATATATATATATATATATGTGTGTGTGTGTGTCTATTGTATATATGATGTATATAATCCATATGTATTCACATACAAAATGGTATGAAAAAATTGCTTTTCAATTTTTGGAACTTCGCGGTTTTACAAGATGAGAATTGGAATTTTGGTGTTGAGAAACCATGATTTCCACTACAAAATCGGACGCACAGCGATGGATCAGTCCGTCACTAATCCATCGCAAATGTTCAAGTTTTTCGTTGATAGTCTGTCGGTCAAATAGTGATGGGTGATGTCATCAGCGACATAATTTTGACAACGGTTTTAGCGATGAATTGTATCAGCGATTAAAATAGTGATGATTGATGCAGTCGTTGATCTATCGCTGATTTTTGGTAATTTAAAAAAGTTTAAAGTTATGCATTTCTTGTATATTTTATACAAAACATGACTATAAATTCAAAACACGAAAACTAAAACTACCCAATAAATTAAAAATAACCACTTTTGTACAATTCAAACTACCAAATTCGTATAATTCAACATATCAAATTCATGCAATTCAAAATACCAAATTTATATATTTAAATAATGTCCGGGGGATACGTAACAATTTAACTGGGGGGGGGGGGGGACAATGTGTCCATGCTGCTGCATAAAAGCAGTAAACTAAAGAGATAATGAGACCTATTGAGGTAACTGAACAACGTACTTGGCATTTCGACTCTCCAGATTCCGCTACTCTTCTGTTCGGCCTTCATATAGTGATCATTCTGCTGCTTTGCCTCCTCTTTGATCCTTACGTTTTCGCTTTCAACTCAGCTACATGTAAATATTCAATATTTGACAAAAATCAGTAATTTGTTAGCAATGAAAATTAGTGACATGATGCATACCAATATAATCAACATACTTCTATGGCCAATCTAGTAATGGATGATCTCTCGTTGCTGCTACCGGCGCTACAATCACCGGTCATAGCATAATAGGGATCCTGGGAGGTCCCTGAACCCATATTGATGGCCCTTCATTCGTCTTAGATACTCTGCATCCAAAGAGTTGCATCATCAAGAGGTCTGATGCCGGGCTCTGCATTAGATTGGCCTCATCCCGAAGCTCTTGAAACCACTCATCTGGTTTACCAAAACAAAAACGGGTGAACTCTGTAAATCTAACATATCCAACGATTGCTTTCAACAATTATAATATTCTAATTACCAATGATAATCTAACATATCCAATGACATTTCAGATATGCTTTCAGTAGCATATCTATTTAGCCTAACTTTTGCCCAACTGTGATAGCCTAATTAATAACATCATTATAATATAATGAAAATATATTACTTTAAACCTGTGACACCTCAAAAATGAGGTAAATAAATGATTTTGAAGAGAAAAGACAAGATATATATATATATATATAGAGAGAGAGAGAGAGAGAGAGAGAGAGAGAGACTGGTTACATTGCAAACCGCTCAATCAAGAAAACCATGCAAACCACTTTCGATCAATAGGAAAATTCCGTTTTTTTCTTTAATTTTAATCAGTAAGGATGTAATAGTCATTTCATTGTATATTGATTAATATTGGAAAATAATAAATACTGTTAATTTTGGAAACGTAATAATGGAAACGTTTCATATAGAAGGAGGTAACTCAATTTTTCTTAATATAAATGTTTTACCATTAATATGTTTTATTATTTTATACCATTATATTTTATAAAAATATGAATTTTAAAAGCAGTAGAATATGAAATTTGTGTTCGGTTTCATTGAAAAAATATATGTACTTTGAGTAATGAAACTAATTTCATGTTCAATAATGACCAACAAACAATTTCACAATATTTCAAAACGTTTTATGCATGAAAAACGTTTATTGAATAAAAAAAATATTTAGTTTTCAAAATGTCTCATTAAATTTTTAAAAAATATTTCATTCTTTATATGTTTCATCGTTCAACACTACATGACAATTGATCTTTCTTTATAGCAGTCACGTGAGTTCGTTCTATAAACGGTGAAACAGTTTCGTTCATTGATTTAATGATACAAAATATTTGCTTTAATATTCGAAGTGGTTCATTATTTTTAGTTGATTATAGTATGTTTTATATTTCATAATTTATTAGGATATATATATATATATATAT
>NC_037538.1:16117144-16131837 GCF_001531365.2 Cynara cardunculus var. scolymus
TTTATTTATTTTCTTTCGTATAACAGTTGTTCTTATTATGTTCATATTGTGTTATAAATGTTATGCAGTCCAAGTTCATATATATGTCAAATTTTTGTTCGTATTTGACACAATGGTTTATATATATATAGTTCTGTTCATATGGTTCTTACATTAACAAAAATAAATTAACAAAAAAATCATAGAATTTTGATTTTGTAACTCCCAATTAATTAATGATATGGGAGTTACATAATTTTTTTTTACCTAAATACCATTTTCAACATTGTTCACTTATCTTTATGCAATTTTAAATTTAAAAAAAATAAGTTTTTATCATGATTAATCACAACCGTTTATTGAAAGATTGAATGGCCAAGATCGGTTAACAAAGTTAACACAAAAACTTTGGTTAACATTTGATCTTACCCCTATATATATATATAAAATTATGAGATGAAGAAAAATTCTCTATCTATTATCAACGATATTAGTCAATTAAAAGTGTAATAAATACAAATTTCTAAAACTACGTTGCACTTCATTTTGGGACGGAGGACATAATTTTTAGTAATTTACAATAAAAACTATACAATCGTTGATATAATGTATAATTTTGAATAGGGTGTTTATCTAAATCGCCAAACCGTCAGCACCGTACCACGATGTGGGGTTTAGAGCTTTCTTGATGCGATTTGCGGTTTGTATTTTTATCAAACCGCACTTTGTGATGCAGTTTGTGGTTTTCAATCATCAAACCGCGGTTCAAACCGCATTGCACCGCATATTTTTATATCTTTTTAAAATATATATTGTATATGCATTATCAGTGATCAATTGAAAATAACTAGTAAATTATTGATTATTTATTAATTTTTAATTTTATGTTATAGATTCCTTGACTAAGAATATAGAGATGACTTTAATTTCTAGCTTCGTTTGTAAAGTCAAAGAATCATCAAATTTATTTTAAATTTTACTTTTTAGATATATTTCGATTAATTATGGAACTTTTTACTGTATGGAATATGGACACGTCTTTATTGAATTTATTTTGATTTTATGATTTTATAAAAATTTGATCGAAATAGTGCAACCCGCATAAACCACACTGCATTTCAGTGCGGTTTTTTGCCGTTTAAGACATGCGATACGGTTTAACCCTACATCACACCAAACCAGCTAGTTTTGTTGCAAGTGAATCTAGATATTCAATTTACAAGTCGCACCATCATTGTTTGATTTTTTTTTTGATTAACCTGGATATCCAATCCGCTATACGAGCCGACTAATCCCAGGGCGACCACCTACTTTGTAGATAGCCGAAGTCACTGCATTTGAACCTCCGTGGCCACAAGGGGATTTTTATTCCTCCTTGGATTTAAACCTGTTTGGACAGGTAAGAACAATGCTGGTTTGGTTAACCGGACAACTATAACCCAAATACTGTCCTGTTGCCGTTGGGTCTTCGGTAGTTTAGTACCCAGATCCATGTACCGGAGAAACGACCAAGAGTTGAGAGAACCTTCTCGATCTCGACATCTAAGGGACCTCCAGGTACTTTTGACCTTTGGAGCCAAACTCAAACCAATCAGGCATCACCCATATGGTTATCATTGTTTGATTTGGCATGTATAATCAACAAATATGTATGAAAATTTTCCCACATTTAGCATAATTTTATAAAGTTACATACCAATATAGACACAAGGTTTAATGGGTCCCCGCTATTATTACAACTTGAAACCAAACATTAAAAAGCTACCTAAAACCAAAAATATGGTTGAACACTCATCGTAGTAGGGTTGTGTGTGTTCACTTAGAGTAGCTACGAGTTATTATAGCTTAGCGGCTTGTAGCTCTTGCTTCAAAATTGGTTGGACGTATTGATGGACGCCGTCAGCTACATCTGAGTCGTTGAACGGATCTTTAAAAGCGGCCTCGTAGAGTTTTGGATACACGTTCCCGTCATAACGCCCAAGAATTGAACTGAGGAGGTGATCGGTGTGGTTGAAAGAGTCGACCAAGGCAATTGCATTTGGACGAACCTAATGGAGGTTGTAGCTTTCATGAGTAGGTAAACACAAGAACATTTATACGTCACACATGTCGTTGAATCTTTTACAATACGTTACATCCTCCAACCCGATCCAAATTCCAATGTTTATTTGACACGGTTAATTAAATATCTAAAATACCCTTCAATGAGAATAGGAAATCATGTAATTTATGAATCTTCTACGAGAAGGAAACGTTAAACAAGTTTCATGAGCATAACGATGTTGCAAGTAATACGAAAAAGAATATATTATCGACAACTGACCTTAGAATACAAAATTCGGAGTTGATCGTTGGCAAGTGAGGCCTGTTTGGGCGTAAGATACCCGGTTGCAAGGAAATCACCTCGATGCTTATGAAGAAGAAATAACGCATACACATAGCACAACACTTCTAACGATTGTTTAACCCCGTTTCCATGGATTTGTTGTTGCAATTTCTCGATAAATCTGCAAAAATAAGGATGTGAAAAGGGGAAGGGTGGGTATACACTAAACAAACCCAATATATACCATTTCATGAGGTATTGGTAAGATGTATGCAAAACGTTGCATATGTTTAACGAGATAGAGAAGTTGTTTGCGAGAGTGAAAATTTGACGTCATCAATGTTACATTAAATAGAATTCTTTCGAAACTTTCTTATATTGATCAAGGGATTTTGAAAATTTGTTATATTAAACATGAACTTTTAAAACTCTTGTTATATTAATTAATAAAACAATTATTTGCTACACTAAGGGGCCGTTTACCAAACACTTACCCGACAAGTGCTTACCGGTAAAATTTAACACTTATTATTTACTTACCGGATAAGATTTTAATCCATCAAAACGACATTGTATGCAACAATTCACCCGGTAAGCGCTTACCGTGGTAAGAGTCATCGCCATCACTTACCAGGTAAGACTCATGGTCCTTGTCTCGCTCTTACCGAGTAAGATTCTTAGTTCTTATCATATTCATCCGGTAAGGTAATGTGACTTGGTGTTCATTTATCTAAGTAAACGTTTGATAAACGACCCTAAGACAGACTTCATTTAATCTTGCTTAATTTTGCCCTTCAAATAAAACAAATAAATATATTGATAAAAAAACAATTTCACAAAACTATTAGTTGCCTTTATTCTAGAACCTGTAGGTCATCATTGGTGGTCCTATAAACAAGAAAGAAAAGAAAAATGTGAACATGTGCGCAAACAATTATTTAGGTTTTATATAATGTTTTTTTTGGAAGGTGTGCTCAAAATAAGATAAGCCGGATTGAGTTGAAATCACTAAACCAATAATCCAACCCAATCAAACAAACAAAAAAATGTGTTCATATTCGTTAAATAAACGAACATCCCAAATTAAGTGTTTCTTGAATGTTCAATTCATTTATGGCTCTGATTTTATCTTTAACCACGAGATTGAATTTTTTTTACCATCAATGGTAAAAATATTAATTGAGGAATCTTACATGCCTAAGAAAGAGGCCTTACCAGACACAATCTCCTCGTAGGTCTTTTACAGTGGACCCTATGAGCAGTGTTTGGGGAGATCTCTTTCCTTAAACGTTTAATCGTGTGGTATATGTGAATGACTATGAATATAATTGGTAGAGCTTACTTGGACACGACAATTAATTGGCAGTGAGCAAGTGACACCTCGACTAAATCAGCCGATAGTTCTGCAAAGCCTGTACCATATTGACAAAAAGATTCACATTCGATTTCATTTCGCGATATATGATTGGTATAAGACAGAAAGCAAACATTAATTCCTAAAGACACAAGTACCTTCTTCAGGATTTTCAAACATGGTTAACCGTTGAGCACAGGCAACAGCCATTCTAGCAGACCTTGACTCAAATGCTTCGACTATTGCACCCGGGTTTAGCCAGTCCTCAGCTGCAGGTCAATGAAGCCGTTAAAGATTGCAACTTTACTGTGGCAATGATTCATTGAGCATGTCCGATAACTAATGAATATGTATTTAGTTTATAAACATGAAGAAGAAAAAACAAGTTCCATATGTTCTTAAAGAAGAAAATTTACCAGTTTTGACGGTACAATTACTCTGCATCAGAGCTGCCACTCGTCTCATATAAGCTGTTGTCCCAACTGGCTGTTTGTATCCCAGCTCCGAGACTGTCTTCACAAGAAACCTCGCAACCTAGACAGTTTCACAAGAAACAGCTCCGAGACTGATTTTTAGCAGCTAAATGAGCTTAATGGGACTCCTAGCTTATTTGGTCAGTTATACATGACTGTTTGGTAATAACTTAATAATATAGAAAAGGGCTTATTCAGTAGGCTTCTAAGGGGAGCTTTATGTAGAAAGCCAAGTTTTTTCCAAGCCTGCCCCTCCTAATTAAAAAACACGCTCCTTCCATCTATAAGAAAACCCTCCCAATCTATTCAGACAAATTAATGCACACAGTCCATATAGGACTTAAATAAAAACCAACAAAATAGCCCCTAAGAAACACTAAACTGGGAGGCCCAAGGCTACAATACCACCACCCTTGGTGAAAAACTTAGTTGAGGCGAGTTTTTATCACATGACATACCTGTAGCATCATGACAACATTGTCTCCTTCATACGTACAAGCAGGCACGTAAACTGCCAATAGTTCGGGAAGCCCACTACTGACAAGGTAACCATGACCACCACATAGTTTTCGACATTCTTCAATTCCATCCTGAAACAAAATGTACAATGCAAATTAAGCCCGAATGGTGAATTCTAGCTTTAACCGAAGGATATTATATGTTTAACAAGTGCCAGGTCAATGGTCATCTTAAGAGAGCACAGAGACAACATCAAATACATACATATATATATGTATATACACACACACACTCTATATAACGATTGAACACGCACAGCTGTTGCAGCAGTTGTCAAGGATTTCAAGCCTGCAGTACATGCATGGGCCTCGGGCAATGTTGAGAAGTCATTAGCTTCTAATCTTTGCTTCACATCCGTGTACAACCATTTCAACCACTCACTAACAAATCTGAAGGCATAAGCAGAAGCCAGCAAAGGGAAGAGTCTACTTTGCTGAGTTTTATAATCAATCACCTAAACCAAAAACAAAATCTTCAAACATTTAAAGACCTGAATCAACTCAGCTAGATATTGCAATGACTCCGTACAAAAAAATGACAAAAACAAAATCACATTTTTGAATAACCTGGGTTTCGGGTCCACCATTACGTGAGCCAAATTGTCTACGAACTGCACTATATCTTGTAGCAATACAAACTGCACGAGATAATGCTTTGAAAGCATTAGCCACAATTTTTTGCCTAACATACACCATGGTACCATATATGAGCTGTCGAGGAACATCAGATTGCACAAATTTTCCTTCCTTTGTAACCTGTGACACCCTGCGTAAATTGAAGAATAACTTCAGATAGATACACAATAGATAATCAAGTTGCAACTCTTAACAATCACTGGAGAAGAGAGATGAAGGTAAATAGATATGACTGAACCTCATCAACATTTGGTTCCTTGGGATACGCACATGATCAAATCTTAAAACACCATTATCCATGGTGTTATATGCCCCATTTCCAAACTTCAGCCCAATATCACCAACCGTAATGCCAGGAACAGGTGAGTGATTTTCTAAGTTCCTCAATTGGACAATAAAGCCTTTGAGGAAACAACGATGGAAAAGTTTATTTTTCCAAAAAATGATGAAATTTTGCAAAATTGTATCGATCTAAGAATCACGGGGAATATAAAGTTAAAACATGAAAAGGTATAGTACTATACTAACCATGGACTCCATGGAATTGACCATCTAGTATGAGGCGAGCATAAACAATACCATGTGTTGACACTTTACCCATTCCACCAGGCCACCACTATTAGATGTCATGAAACACAAGAACAAAGAAAAAAATGAGCGAAGAGAACTAAAGTCAAATAAATCTCATAGACAAGCCAAATGCAACTTGGAAAAAATACCAAAAAGTAGAAAACAGAGAAAAGACCAACTAACGTGTTCCATTTCAAGCACCATAAACAATTATAAGTCCCGGATAACCATCTTGCTCACCTTGCTTGAAGTTAAAGTAGGACTGTTAATGACAAACGCATCTGATTGGGGATCAAATGTTGCAGTTGTTTCAAGACCTTGAACGTTGGACCCATGGCCAAGTTCTGTTTGTGCGTAACAACCAATAACTTGCATCTTTCGGGCCAATGGCAACCATTTCCTTTTTTGTTCCTCAGTGCCTTGTCCTTCAATAGCTGGGATGAACATTTCCTAATTAATCATAGGAACAAACGCAGGTGAGCTATACTGATACAACATATGGCACAACCTTTAACCACTTAAGCTAAAAGTGACCGTCTAACTGAAGTGATATATATATATATATATATATGATGATTTAGGAATGACAGGGAATTACCCATTGAAGATCAGTGTAAGCAGGTTCGTCAATATAATGTCGCAAGAGTGTGGCTTCTTCTTCTGAGATTAACAAAAAATGCAAAGCCAAGTGAAAATTATAGAAGCATAACACCGAGAGATCAGTCTAGAAGTCAAAGCAGCTTTGCTTCCTTACACCTGGTATCTGGATGTGTACCATCTTGCAAGCTTAAAGTAAAGGTTAATTACCAGATAGACGAAGATCAATGATCAGCTTCCATGCATGAGCAGCTTTTCTAAGAGTACTCTTGAACAGCTCTTTCCTACCAAGCATAGGCCTGCTAAACTTCTCAAAGGCCTACAAACAACAAGATGCGATATGAACACATTCTGAATATTAAACAAACTTTCTGTACTTTTTTCTATTCTCATATTAGCAAGAAGTTCATGTGCATCCGATGCAAAATACACACGATACAAATCACCTAATACCCTACCTGTTAAGTAGACAAGTTGAAAATGAAACTTTGCTTTTAAAGGAACATTGATTCAAATCACCCAGATCCTGACTTCTTTAGCCCATGTTTAGCAAACATAAGTTTTTGAGCTTATTGAAAAAGCCCGTTTGGTAAGTTATAAGCTAGCTTTCTAAAAAGCCACTTGAGATAGCTTATTGGGGGCTTTTTTTTTCCATTTTTTCCCCAATTATACCCTTTTATCTTAGACTTGAGTAAATTTTCAATGTTCATTTAGCTCATTTTAGCTATGTTTGTCAAAGTAGCCGATAAGCTATCTCATGGCTGAAAAAAGTAATTGTTGGCTAATAATGGTTAACCAGTTTTTACAAAACATAGCCTTAGAAGGAACATGAATCCAAGCATGCCTAATCAACTGTCTACACTTAGTTGGGGAACACATAACACAAGTAAAAATTAGATAGTCCCTGAAATGAAACAATTAAAACCCTACATTCATCTACTAATCAAATAAGTTGCAATGTAACTAAATTGAAGTGACTTCAGAATCATACAGGATCATTAGCGACGAGCTTGGCTATTCGATCAGAGACTTCAAAAGCTTCACGAGAACCAGCCCAAGCAACTTTCAT
Organism: Cynara cardunculus var. scolymus; assembly: GCF_001531365.2. Classification (NCBI taxonomy): domain Eukaryota; kingdom Viridiplantae; phylum Streptophyta; class Magnoliopsida; order Asterales; family Asteraceae; genus Cynara; species Cynara cardunculus. The sequence goes on from NC_037538.1 coordinate 16,124,667, forward strand.
GGCATCCACATCGAACTGTGCCTTATTTCTCTCATCACTCAAGTAATCCACTCCCTCCATTTCTTCTTCGGATCGAAATTGAAATCCCTAGACAACCAAAATCAAAATCATACAAGGTCAAATTGACATGAAACAAAACTTGATCAATCAATCCTCTTATAAATTGAGTTTGATGGTTAACAAAACAAAGAAATGGACACATCCGGATTTCAGAGAAATACATATTGCGATTATGATTCCCAGGACAACAAAAATAGCTTATCGCCGTATTGATTTTTCCTTTCTCTCATCCGATTGAATTCATCAACGAAGATACAATGCAGAGTTCATAATTTTGACGTGTTTGTTTTCTCCCGCCGTGGCCAGTGGGGTTATAAGCTGAACAGTGGCAAAGCCGACGGCGAATACCGGTGGGGTTAGGCCGGTTAGGTAACGGTTTCATTTTATTTTATTTTATTTTTTTGTTTTTCTATTACATTTAATTATTTATGTTTTTAGATAAAAACTAAATAAATAAGATTAAGGTTGAGATCACTTGAGACCAAAAGTTTTTCATTTGACTCGTAAGATTAATTTATGTTCATTGATCAACTTTATAAGCTAATGATCTAATGGACTAAAGTTGCACGACGGCAATTTTGTGATTATTGAGAAGCCTCGTGGCAATTTTGTGATTATGAATGTTCAGATTATAGATCTAATCCAAATGTTGAGAATTGATCTTACGGTTCTCACGAAAAACCCTGGTTCTCACATGATCCTAAGTCAATAAGGGGTTTATTTTATAAATATTTATGTTTAGGAAAAAACAAAATTAATTTATAAAGATTTTGTAAATTATATTTACAAATTATAAACTTCATTTTGACATTTTCATGATTTTCAAAGAAAAACAAGCATTCCAACACCGTTTTAAAACAATTTCCCAACCATTTTATCACCTTTTTAAAATCATTTTACAAAATTACGTCTTACAACAGTGACCTAAGGGCAACTCCAACCTTCACACAAAAAAAAAAAACACTAAAAACACCAAATACGGTTGGCCCATAAACACTTAAAAAAAATTCAACTCCAATCATACTTCAAAAAAATACTAAATTTGTGGACCCCACATTAAAATAAACCAATCAACCCCTAAATTATTAAATAAAAAATGGTTTTTAATACAAATTAATGGGTCCACTGGTTTTGCCGTTCAAGAAACCCACAACATATTTGCCGTTCAAATAAGGGATCCGGCAAAACCTAAATTCATTTGTCGGTCGATTGGAGAAGTCACAAACGGCAAATACCTAAAATTGCCGGTTGATTGGAGATGTCCTAAGAAGCAGTGACTCACAAATTTTAAGAGATAGCGTCAACTTTTCGAACGCCACAATTGGACCGTCATTGGGAGACAAATCATGTGTCCCAAAACGCCTTGAGTCGAAACTCATACCTATCAGACTAGAACTGCAATGACTTTGATATTATACTGATTTACTTGGCATAAGGCGATATCAAGGCTTTCAACATAAACTACGTAAATGTTGCTTAAACTCTCTTTTTGGTAAGATTCTAAATGGTGTGAGGTGTGGTAGAACAAAAAAATTGACACGAGGGGAGCATCAAATAAAATAAATAAAAAATAAAAATTATTTTTTCAAAAACGGCAAAAACAACGATAAGGTATTAATGAAATACCGGCCTTTACTAATTCAATAGTGATTGATTTCTTTACAACTATTAGAATTATTCTTTTTTGACATAAGTGGCTAATCATTGGTCATCAGATATTTATCCATAAATTTCAGATTAGTTAATATAAAACAAACCAGGACCAACCTTTAACAAATAACGATATATAAATGGCACTCCTGAAATCAAATCAGTTAAAATTATGAACTGAAGTCAATCAACAGCTTAAGAACAAAATCAGATCAACACTTCAAATATTTGAATTCATTGCAGCGAGCCATTTAGAACACTGATTCTAAGCAACTTTATATCTTATATTAAAAGTCCTGCAAAAAAATATCCAATATGCTTTAAAAAATCTTCTAACCATTAACTGAACTATATCAACTGTATTTCACACATTCCCCTTGACTTTTTTTTTCCTTACATAAAACCTTTCGAAAAATTGATATCTTACTTAGGAGCCGTTTATTAAACACTTATCAGATAAGTGTTGATCGGGTAACTTTCCTTACCTCATGCACATGGCAAAGACCGAAAATCTTATCCGGTAAAAGCAATGATAAGGGTAGAGAGTCTTACCCGGTAAGTGATGGTGAAGACTCTTATCCGGATAAGCGTTTACCGGGTAAATTGTTGTATACGATACCGTTTTAATATACTACAATCTTATCTGGTAAAATAGATTATAGTGTTGACTTCTACCGATAAGCACTTACTAGATAAGTATTTGGATAAATGACCCCTTAAAATTTAAAAAGATAAGAGTAACATATTTACCTCAAATAACTTGAAAGGTTGCACCTTTTTTTTTTTCTCTATGGTGTTTGTGTTTCCTTTGAAGTCTAAGCCAAAAGATGAAGGGTTTATATAAGACCTAAAGGGCCTACTCAAAATTTAGAGCACGCCACTACCTATTTTCAATTCATATATTATTAATTATTAATGACATGATTTAAGTCACGTAAAAATATTGGATTTATTATATTTTTAAAAAGTAAATATTATATTTTTTTAATATTTTGTTGCTGATTTCTGATGGTGATATCATACAAAATGATGATATTTTATGGAGAAAAACGTATTTAAAATTTTGTTTTAAAAATTCAGATGATGCATTAATTGTTGATATGTTTTTGGTAGTTACGTCGTCTGTGACCGAATGAACAATGAAAGAATGTTATGTGGTATTGTTTTTTTTATTAACCTGGATATCCAACCTGTTATGCGAGCCGACTAATTTCAGGGCGACCATCTGCTTCGCAGATAGCCCGGAGTTACCGCATTTGAACCTCCGTGGCCACAAGAGGATTTTTATTCCTTCTTGGATTTGAACTTGAGACCTCCTGGTGTTTTTGACCTTTGGAGCTAAGCTCAAACTAATCAGACACCACTCTTGTGGTTAATATAAACATCATCGATATATTTTCCAAATCAACATATGTTTTCGAAGTTAGCATTTAATAAAATTTAATACAAAGATGGTATATGTACAAGGTTTGGTTTAGAAAGAAAATCGTAAAAAGATGAAAAACTGAAGAAAATCCTAATAATCATTCATCTATATAGTATGCATATGAATGCTTTCTCCTGAACCTCGTTTGCATACTCTCTCTTTATATATAAAAAAAGAGATAGAAAACCATAAGGGTGGTGACTGATTGGTTTGAGCTTGGCTCCAAAGGTCAAAAGTATCAGGAGGTTCCAGGTTCAAATCCAAGGAGGAATAAAAATCCTCTTGTGGCCACGGAGGTTCAAATGCGATAACTCCAGACTATCTGCAAAGCAGGTGGCCGCACTGAGATTAGTTGGCTTGCATAGTGGGTTGGATATCCAAGTTAATCAAAAAAAAAAAAATTCAAGCTGTTGGTGTTTATTCTCATGTTTTTTTATTTTCATCATGTTTTTGTAAATCTTTCTATATCTTTTTTTTTGTTTAACCTGGATATCTAACCCGCTATGTGATCCGACTAATACCAGGACGACCACCTGCTTTGCAGATAGCCCGGAATCACCGCATTTGAACCTCCATGGCAACAAGAGGATTTTTATTTCTCATTGAATTTGAACCTGAGATCTCCAGATACTTTTGATCTTTAAAGCCAAGCTCAAACCAATCAAACACCACCCTTATATTTTTGTCACAAGGCAAATTTATAATTATGGGGAAATTTATGCCATCTTTTGAGGAGTCAAATGTTTGAATAGGGGTAAAATTGGAAAAATAACGGTTTCAATTTCCATTAGGTGAGGGTAATGATTATTTTCATCATTATCCATATTTTTAATAGGTAGTTATTTCAAAAAAAAAGATGACGACCATATAATCTTCCCTCGATTCTTTAATCATCACCCATCCACTTCAAGAATTTGAACCCCGCTTGATTACGAAACTAAGGGGCTGTTTATCAAACGCTTAACTGGGTAAACGTTTATCAAGTAATATTATCTTATCGTATAAATGGTAAAGACTAAAAATTTTACCTGGTAAGAGTGAGACAAGGACCAAGAGTCTTACCTAGTAAGCGAGGACGACGACTCTTACCATGGTAAGTGCTTACCAGATAAATTGTTGCATACGATGTCATTTTGGTAGACTAAAGTCTTACCCGGTTAGTAAATAATAGTGTTAAATTTTATCGATAAACATTTAGTGGGTAAGTATTTGGTAAACGGCCCCTAAATGAGGTTTTGGCTTCCAAGATGATGCAAAGATTGGTGAGATCGATTAAAGATCGACGACATATGGCATACGAGAGAATAATGCTTCCAATTATTAGGTGGCGTATTATATGAAGATGGTGATAAGAGCTTATAGTATCAACACCGATGTACAAGGTCAAAGATTAAGGTCAAGAAGTTTATGAGTTTGACCTCTCTAGAAGTTTCTACATAGGAGAAAACGGTGTTTTCGGCATTTTTTTTTCTAGGGATGTTAGCGGCTTCATTATCAACAATGAAAAGTTCCTTTTAACATCATGGCACCGATGTTGTGTTCTTTTCAACTTCATTCGTTTGATTTTGTAAAAAAAACTAATAGGGTTTCAATGTGATTCTAACATGTGATTGCAAGGTATTTTAGTGGTGTTCATTTGTTTTTGGATTGCTTTGAATCATATGTGATTGCATACAACTACAATGTATACGTGTTATGTTGAGTACCAGGAGGTCACATGTTCAAATCCAAGGAGGAATAAAAATTCCCTTGTGGCCACGGAGGTTCCAATGTGGTGACTCCGGGCTATCTGCAAAGCAGGTGGTCGCCCTGGGATTAGTCGGCTCGCATAACATGTTAGATATCCAGGTTAATCGAAAAAAAAGTAAATATAGATAAGTGGTGATAGATGACAAAATGGTGAATTAGGGGTGGTAATTATGTAATAAGTTAAACCAACCAAAATTTGTATAAATTATACCGATTAAATTGGTAATAATTTAATAAGTATCGATTGCAGTTGGTTGGTAGTACCTAACATGTATGAAAACTTGGTTGGTAGTTGGTACACAGTATTGGAAATTATGTACCATGGTAGTACCATGTTACTGACGTATTTAATAATTATTAGTTTTTTGTATCTTTTGATGCATTGAATATTAAACATCACAACTACAACAAGTTTTCATATATGTAACTTAAAGTTGGTATATAACTAGTACCAACAAAAAAAGATGCACAACCAATTAAGTTGGTACCAAGTATGATTGGTTGGTACATACTATAAAATTTTACGTACCGATCATAATTGGTTGGTACTTGGTACATATTATAGGATTTTGGGTAACAATTATAATTGGTTGGTACACTGTTATTTCTCCCCCAATATTTCAAAGATGCCACTACCTCTGCAAGTGACAACTCCTCAACTTGCGAGGAGGAGTGAAAGTGTAAAAAAAGAAGTTTCTGAACCAGGTCCGAAGTGTAGGGACCAAATCTGTAAATTAGATACATCCGCAAGTGACACGTCCCCGGAGGTTTTGAGAATTTGGACTAATTTACAGATTTGGTCTTTACACTTTTACGGACATGGTTCAATTTTTTTTTACACTTTGATTCCTCTACAAATTAAGGAGTTTTTACTTGCAGAGATAGTGACATCTTTGAAATATTGGGGGAGGAATAACTAAGAGATGATATTAAGTCTTGAAATAACTATTTTAAGATGAGCATTCATGATGTAAGGGTGACACATGTCTCCAAAAAAGGGAAATTGGCCAAAATAGTTATTTCTCTCACATAAATTAGTCTCCTGATCATTACTCTTCTTAATTTATCCCCAAATATCATTATGTTCGCAAATACCATGTCCGCCACTTGTAGGCCCAACTAAAAGACAAAAAAAATTGACAGATTTGACTCAGGTCCGTAATTTTGACGGCCAAATCTGCAGTTTGAATTTTTTTAGTATTTTAGCTAGGTTGTAAATGAGAAATGTACTATTTACAAAGGTAACAATATTTATATAAAATAGAAAAGAAAAATGACTAGGAGACCAATTTATATAACAATTTAATTGGATGGTTAATGGTTATGGTTTTGTAGTTTTGGGTGCTTGATTAATTACAAACTATTACTCATACACTATGACGTTAATTACAAACTATTCAAACCATAAAGGTGGTGCTTGATTGGTTTGAGCATGGCTCCAAAGATCAAAAGTACCAGGATGTCTCAGGTTCAAACCTAATGAGGAATAAAACTCTCTTTGTGGTCATGGAGGTTCAAATACAGTGACTCCAGGCTATCTGCAAAGCAGGTGGTCGTACTGGGATTAGTCGGCTCGCATAGCGGGTTGGATATCCAGGTTAATTAAAAAAATTACAAACTATTCACATGTGAATTTAGTATTTTTTTTTTATTTGAATTTCTTATTTTTAGGCTTTTTATTAACACACAATTATTTATTTTTCAAATCTATAAATAATATTTCATGTTGTATTTTATTTTGTCAATTGTTATTATTTATTTCGTTATTATTATTTTAATTTTAATTTTTTGTTTTCTTATTATTAGCCTAATAAGGTATGTGTAACAACCAAAATTTTTGTTTTTATTATTATTTAATTAATTTAGTTTAAAAATATTTTTATATCCTTGAAAAAATTTAAATTTTTTGGTACAAAATATAAAAGTAGTGTATTTTTTATGTTAATTTTTGCAAATAAGTAAAAGATAAATAATAAGAAAGATTTTTATAGGAAAAATGAAAAACTGGAATTTGAAAAAAAAAAAAAGGAACAAAGGCATGATGTGGCTTAAAAGTAAGCATTTTATTCAAGTTAACCATTTTTAAATAAATAAATAAAATTATAAAAACGTGGATAATGTATATAAAAATGCTACAATGGTACTTAGATATATTTCAATTTTAATATTTCGTTTTATTTTTTCTCTGTTGATTTAATATGGTTTTATATGATTTTGAAAAAAACAATAATTTTTAATTTTTTATATTTGAATATATCATATTTTTTTTAAAAAAAATATCGATAT
>NC_037538.1:16132095-16141152 GCF_001531365.2 Cynara cardunculus var. scolymus
TTTAATAAGTTGTACTTATGCAAAATTTACTTGTAATCTTGAATATTAAGTAATATTTTTGCATCAACAAACAATACTTCATGCATAAAATAATGGTTTTTAAGAACTTTTGTCAAATATTTTATAATATAGTATAGATTGGGAGTGCAGAAAGCCATGATTTTTCATTTTTATTTATTATAGTTTTTATCTTTATATCATCTTATTATAACATTATATTTTTAAAAATTCTTTTTTATAATATTGTATCTTGAAAATAGCACATAGAATCTCTTAATTTGAATCTCAATGATATGACACAAGTTAACATGTTTTTATGTAGTTTTATTATCCTGTGTCCATATAAGATATCCACATGTAACATATTGCTGGAGCAACAAAGTTATTATTATTTTTCATTTTTATAACACTTTCAAACTTTAATAAAATCTACAAACTGTTTCTTTCTTATTGTAGCACTGCCATTTCTTGTTGCAATCATACACTGAATGAGATATATTTATGAGATAAATGTGTTTACAAAAAAAAACCATCATTTCTATAGACTGTTTATTTACCATGTCTGCATTGATTATGTGTACCCCTTTGACTTTGGGGATCTGTCATTATTAAAAACATTGAACATGTCTTATTGATACAATTTAATGCAATGATCTCGACATATGCATAAACATGCTGTAAGTCACTTTGCGATTTAGTTCTAGATAAGACACCTTGTTATAATAGATTGAAATATATCTCCATGACCTTAGTATAAACCCTTATACTATAAATGTGAATGTGAGAGCATCTTCAATGGGAGGTTTCGTATAAGCAAAAGTACAGTTCTCATAAGTCAGTACCATAGTGGAGAGTTTGTATAAGTCACCAACATTTTTCGAGTTCTTATACAAGAATCTTGGTTTCTTGCCTCGATTAATGTGTCGTATTAGTTTCTTTATATATATATATCTGATTTATATATCACATTAGAAAAATACATGGGACCCATAAAATTGAAGTTCTTGTAAACGATTAGCGTTAGGGGTGCTCAAAAACCCGATCAACCCAACCCAACCCAACGCGAAATAACCCAACCCGAAGCAACCCGATGTCTAATCGAGTTGTAAAATTGTCAAACCGCAGGTATTGGATTGATATTGTGTTACTATTTTTTGAACCCAACCCAATCCGTTGAACTCGATATCATTTTATTTCTTGGATTTGATATGATTGTTGAATTTCTATTAATATATACATTAGACAATTACACTATCATGTATGCTTTTCATATACACATATTTTCAATCTATTCATATCTCTATATAACTCATTCAGTAACTGTGAACATATATATGTAAATTGAGAAAATTAACTGCATGTGATATATGTAAGGAATATGAATAAGTTGTATCAAATGGTTGATGATGAAAAAGATATTATGAGTAGATAAATAACATATTCATGGTTAGAAGAATATTTTAATATACCAAAGGTATCAACCCGACCAACCTGTACGGATTGGGTTGGGTTGCACTTTGGTTTGGGTTGGGTTGGGTTGGGTTAAGATTTTTCCAAACCTCAAGCATTGGGTTGGGTTGTTCAAATGTCCTTAACCCGGTCAACCCAACCCATAAGCACCCCTAATTACCGTTGTGGAACTCTATGGAGGTTCTTAATTTGTTAAATTGGCAATAATATGGCAAAAAGTGTTAAAGTGAGGTTTTTGTTTTGATTAACCTGGATATCCAACCCGTTATGCGAGCCGACTAATCCCAGGGCGACCACCTGTTTTGCAGATAGTCCGGAGTCACCGCATTCGAACCTCCGTGGCCACAAGGGGATTTTTATTCCTCATCAGATTTGAACCCGAGACCTTCTAGTACTTTTGACCTTTGGAGCCAATCTCAAACCAATCAGACACCACCCTTGTGGTTCTTATTAGTCACTCCATTGGAGATGCTTTGACTATCTATTAAGAGAATGAACAAACTGAGTTTTCTTGTAGCAAGAGCTCAACGAATGTTTGCTAAAGAGTTTGTTCACCTTCTTTCCTCTCGGTACAACAGAGTCTTGTTACACTTGGCATTGAGCAAATATTTCGATTCTAGGGAAGAACTCCATGACACTCAGCATTATGTGGAAGAATCCCTTTTTCAACCTTGTTCGTGTTAGATAGTCTTCAGATGTATACATGTAATTTGATGATTTGGTTGGTTTTGTATACACCTTCATAAATCATAGAACCTTACATTACAAATACTATCCAAGGAGGAATAATAATCCCCTTGTGGCTACGGAGGTTCAAATGCGGTGACTCCGAGTTATCTGTAAAACAGGTGGTGGCCCTGGAATTAGTCGGTTCACATAACGGGTTGGATATCCAGGCTAATAAAAAGAAAAAAATTGGGTATTGAATGCAATTACCCTAAACCCTAGGTACTAAAATGCAATATTGAAGAAAAAGTCCCAAGTGTATGTGGTACCAAGTAAATGATGGTGCCACGCCCACCTTCCACTCGTTGTTGTTTTCTTGATTTCTATTGGTACAGTACGAGATTATTGCAAGCCACTTACAATGGCAAATCATGTAGGGTATTGTTATGGAATATACTTCGGTGTTTGAGATTCTTTATTTGAAATAACTTATGTTTTTTTATTTATTTATAAAAACACTTATTAATTTATTGTAAGTCAGAAGAGTTTAACTTCTTCAAAAACTCCTTATTACCGGTTTGGCACCGGTATAAGTTGTTTATCCAAACACTCAAAAATACTTATTACCGGTACCACACCGGAATAAGTTGATAAGTTGTTTTTATAAGCAATCCCAAACACACCTAAGTTGATTAGAGTATCTTAAATGGAAGGTTTTTATCAGTAAAAAGTGTAATGAGTTATAAGAATTATTATCGTAGAGAGGTTTTTATAAGAGCTTCATGTTTTTTTAGATGTTTGAACAAGAACCTTGGTTTTTTGTCGTGAAACTTGTAAGAAATGACATTTTTCTTATTTTCTTGACTTTATAATTATTATTGATTATTGATTTCGAAAGAATGAACGGGACCCACATATTTTTTCGCTTTAAATTCTTATTCTATTTATTTAAAAATTAATTAAAAGAATAAAAAAAAACAAATTTTTAGATAACACTGAAAGTAAGAACTAAGGGGCAGTTTACCAAACTCTTACCTGGGTAAGCGCTTACCAAGTAACATTACCTCATCGGATGAATATGGTAAAGACCAAGAATCTTAACCGTTAAGAGCGAGACAAGGACCAAGAGTCTTACCCGGTAAGAGTGACACAAGGACCAAGAGTCTTACTCGGTAAGTGAGGGAGACGACTCTTATCACGGTAAGCGCTTACCGGGTAAATTGTTGCATACTATGTCGTTTTTGTGGACTAAAATCTTACCCAATAAGTAAATAATAGTGTTAAATTTTACCCGTAAACACTTACCGGGTAAGTATTTGGTAAACGGCCCCTAAGATTTTTATAAAAAACTCAAAAAATATGGATGACTTACAAGAACTTTCCATAATAACGACATATAAACGCAACAATTTCTATTTATAAAACCTTTCATTGGATATGCTCTAAAAGCATAAATTTTATATGTATCAAGTGTTTAAATAAATTTTGGGACAATTCAAAAAATATAAATCTATTTTTGGCTATTTTTAATTTAATCGTATTAATTATTTTTTTTCTAAAATAACAAAAATAGTCATACGTTTGCAATTGATAGTTCCGTGATTTAGAAACGGATGAAAGTGTAAAAAAGGGAAGTTTCTGAACCAGGTCGAGGAGACCAAATATGTAAATTTGGAAAAAAATTGCAGACTTATAACTAATTTACATATTTGGTCTCTACAATTTTGGATCTGGTTCAGGAACATTTTTTTGTGCAAATTGCGGACCTATGACTATTTTCGTTATTTTGAGAGAGAATTGGCTAAAAAGTAAAACCCACTGTGAAAAATGACTAATTTAATTAATTTCACTATTTTAAAAATGATAAGTCATTTTCGAAAGCATGATATGCATGAAATAGATATTTTCATTTTCAAAGTTAATGCTTGCTTTTTCAACACCATCCTCATTTATAACGTGTGAAATAGTTGTATCATAAAAAGTACGAGTTATACATGTACAAATAACATATGATCTTTTGGGAATTAAGCAATTCCCAATTTTCACAGTTCAAGATATTTGCATCACGACAAACAAAAGACATTCCATCTGTTAAAAACCGTAACATTTTTGAATTAGTAAGTAGCTTTATAAAATTGTTGAATATATATATAATTAACTTGGATATCCAAACCGCTATGTGAGTTGACTAATCCCAGGGCGACCACCTGCTTTGCAGATAGCCCAGAGTCACCGCATTTGAACCTTCATGGTCACACGAGGATTTTTATTCCTCATTGGATTTGAACCTGGGACCTTCTAATACTTTTGACCTTTGGAGCCAAGCTCAAATCAATCAGGGACCACCCTTGTGGTTAAAAATGTTGAACATTAATACTTGTAAAAACATACCTAATAAAGACAAACAAACAAGTGTCAATATGTATCATAATATCCATATTTAAAACTGGTTAATAAAGACGTTAGTTTGAATTATTCGCTTAAAGTTTGATAAGCTTTTTGTTTTCAGCAAATCATGACAGACTGAATCAGTAAAAAACTAAGATTAAGGGCAGTATGGTTGATTTGAACCTTTTCTTTATCAGTTTTAACATGACATTCATGTTCGGTGGTCCAAAGCTTAACCCGGTCCAAGATTTGACCCTTCAGGCATACGCATGTTGAGGAAGTCTTTCTACCAGTAAATCTATCAGCTTAACCCATCTACTTGAATTTTGATATATAAATATATATGTGGAATAAACATTTCCCATAAACCAACACTAATAACTCAATTCAATACCACCACTTTCAGATAGGGGTGAGCATATGCGGGTACCTGCCCTATTTGACAGAAACCGGAACTGGAACCGGTGGTTCTTAAGATATTGGAACCGAAACCGGTTAGAGTGGTTCTTGAATTTTTGAAACCGGAATCGGAACCACCGGGTACCCGCTTCCTAAAATATTAAATTTTTGTTGTTTAGAAAATAAAAAATAAAACATTGCCAAAACACTAAATAAATAAACAAGAATACAAATTATATGGAATAATGGTTACAAATATTGTTTAACGATTACAAACTATAATAGACTAATAGGAAATATTGAAAGTTTAACGATTACATACTATAATTGTAAATGTTCAAAGTTTAACGATTATGAGTCGATGAAGACGGTCCGTGAGAGGCCACAGGCCTGACAGTATGAGTCAATGAGGCGCAAAGACGGGACCAAAAATCTAATCTAAAGTTCTAAGTTCTTGCCATAATTTAAATTTAGTATTAAAATAAACTAATTTTTTTTAATTGAAAAATATCGGGTMCCCGCCGGTTCCGGTTGTTGGTCCCGTAAGGGTCTACAAGAAGAGAAACAATTTGTAGAAGGGGGGATGAATACAAACACAATATTTTCAAATTTAAAATATATATTGATAGAGAAGATCAATACAGATTTTACAAGATTGTTTATGGAAAGATAAGGTAATAAAAACCAATCTAAACAATCTTTGGTTACACACAAAGCTTTAGCAATTACAAGAAAGGAAGTTGCTAAAAGAAAGATCATTTACTTAAGCTAGAAGATGCTTGAAGTAAGAATTCGGTTAGAGAGAGATGTGCGCTCTCTGCATGGAGAAGAAACACTTCTATTTATACATAGTGCATTAAATGTCCATTTAATGCAATATGGTAGGTTTAGAGTGCATGCCAAACCTTAAGAGGAAGGCTTGTCTTTTGCTACGGTGAATAGTACAAAAGCACTATTCATGAGCAGACATCCTTACATAAAGTTGGTGGACAAAGAGTCGACTAGTCGGCTCCGTACCGTACTAACTTTCGTAAGGGTATGAGTTTTGTCCTTTGTGTGCATAAGGACAAGACAACAACAATCGTGCTAAGCAAGCTTCCTTTGATCGCTGAATGTTGGAATGACCTGAATGTCTCATCATCATTTGCTGAAGCTTGAGCAGTCTTCACACATATGTAGACAGACTTGTAATCACTGAATACCGCTTCAGATCACGTACTCGCTGGTCTCTAATCTTCAGTTTCAGTCTTCGACGTTTGCTGAAGGTTCTTTGGTGTGAGTGTTGTCTTCTTGAAGTATTGCTGTCTCTAAAGATTTACAAAGCAAGTTCTTCAGCGATAACTGAACAGACTCAGTGAAGATCGCTGGAACTGAAAATACAGAAACATAAATACAACGTATAGGTGAATAGGGATTATCATCAAATCACTGAGAGAGAGGATCAACAATCTCCCCCTATTTGATGATAACAAGATAACATAAAGAAGGTTATCTTATCAATTAATAGTAAGGAAAAGTTTCATACAAAGTGCATGTTCCTTTTTACTATTTTAGGATCTTTTTCAGTTTGGTCAGTCTCAGCTTGGGAATTTTTCTTAAGTTATATCTAAGAAAATTAAACGTACGGAAACTGAAACTGAAAGCTTATTCACTAACTTATAGATTGTCAGTGAATGCGAAAAGTAACACTGGAACTCATAGACTTGTGTCTCTATTATTTTTTTCAGGGATCTTTTTTAGTGAAGTACATGGAATACTCATTTTATTAATCATAAGAAATATTACAAGTATTACAGTACATGTTCAGAACTTACAGAATATAAGTACAATCACTGAAAGAAGACATAGTACAAGAAGTTACAAGGTAAAGTGGAAAGTTGTTACAAAGAGAAACTAATCTAGAGATCTTAGATCTATGTACCCAGGTACACTTTCACCAAGTTTTCTTCGACGTAGAAATTCCCTTCGTATCTTCAGATCTATGACTTTTTCAGGCATGCTATCATCTATCCAGAGCAAAAGATAAATCAAATGATCCATTGGACATAGATGTAGCTCTGACATTCTCTGAAATCTGACTTCACCTTCATAGTCAATGAATATAACTCCTAACTCAGGTTTAAAATGCATAGAGTTGGGTGTATAGGGACCCTTATCTAGCAAGTCAAAATTCAGCATAGAAATGTATGTACTCTTATGAGCCTTCAGGACTTCAACTAAGGAGAACCTTGTTTCATGTTCGTTCCTTAGGAATGGTCCTTCATTAGGATCATAGAGTTTTTGTTTCTTCTTCCCACCTTTCTTCAGAGTTAGCCGGTCAGGGACCTTGACATACCTGGACATCCTTTTGATGAGTTCGTTAATGGTGTCCTCAATAAGTGTCTTGTGTCTCGACTTGGATTGCGGAATGGCTTGTATGATCTCCATCCATTCGCTGTATCCATAGCGACCAAGGTAGGAAGGGTACTCGGTAACGGCATCAAGATTGTCCCTGGTGATGAGCATTGAGATCAACGTTCCACCGTCTTTAGAACGTCCGCTGATGCTGACGCTGATAATTGGGCGGGGACTGAGTCTCTTTTTCAGTTTTGCTTCACTCCATTGCTTGTCCTTATCCACCAACTTCAGCTTCTTCTTGCGTTCAGCTTCTGCAATCGAAAGAAGTTTAGCCTGGGCTTGGACAGTATTCACCATTTTTTTGGAATTTTTCTTGGGAAGGACTGTTTTAGCTAGCTTCAAGCTGTTTTCAGTCTTTTTTCTTTGAAGTTCTAGCTCTTCTTCAGCCCGTAATGCCTCGAGTCTTTCAGCTTCAGAGAAGAAGTCAAACTCACCACCACTAGAGGTACGAAGAGGAATTTTTACTCTAGTCTGGTCGAGCGACTCCTTTAGCTGAGACATCTGCTGGTCTGTTGGAGCAAAAGAGCTGGGTTGATCAAATACCCACTCCAGTCGACCGTAGGTTGTTGATGGGATATGAAGTTGATATTCTGAAGTGATCACTACCTGAGAGGTAGAGTCTTATAACAAGGCTTTTTGAGGGCTTTTGAAAAGTACCTTCAAGTTACCTTCTTCAGCGACCGCCTTGCCTTTCGACTTGGGGTCTTGGTTCCCTGATAGAGTCGATTCATCTTGCCTTTGCTCCCCCTGGGATGCATAGTCCCCGAGAGCAACACCTTTGGTGACGGTTGATGGCTTCTGGAACTTGATGGTAAAGTCATCTTCATCATCATCGTCGTCGTCACCATCTAGATCAACTCCGATGTCTGGAATGACAGGTTCATCATCGTCTTCATCATCATCATCTTCATCAACATCATCATCATCACCATCAGCAGCGATGGTATGGGCATCATCCATATGGATGGCATCTACAACCTCAGCTAGAGCAGCTTCGGTGGTAGGGATTACAGGAGCAGCGACTGCTTCAGCTCTAGGAGCCTCAGCCTCAACTGCAACTGAAGTTGATACTGGACCAACAGCCTGAGAAGTCATGGGAGCAGTATCGGATGATTCACCAGCATTGGACCTTATCTCCCCCTCTCTGGCTAAGACTTGGGAGACTTTGCCAGAGAGTTCGTCCAAGCGCTGACGCTGGAGAACCGCTGGAGAACCATTGAATCCTCCAGCCTTTGCAAAGCATTGGCTAGAGTTGTCGTTGCCTCACGCGTCTCATGGAGCTGAGTGCGATCATTGATAGAGAAAGATGGTGCAATCACTGGAGTTGATTGACGGACAGCATCCAGGATTTGTTGAAGAAGACCAGTCTGCTGATCAGCGATAGCCTGAGCATCGTCAGCCCTGCTGTGAAAAACAACAATGGCGTCGTTGTTGGCTTGAACAACTTCTTGGAGAGTCAAGAGATGACTCTGAACTTCTTGAACATCCGCCTGGAGGGCAAGGAAGTTCGCATCAAGATCGCCTTGACGGGGCATCTCTTGGTGAATTTCGTTGATCCTGGAGAGGACAGTATCAACGACGGGAAGGAGAAGTTTGATGTCTGATGCCATATCATAGTCATCATCGACATCTTCATCTCCTCCATCATCTTTCTCTCTTTTTTCCTCTTCCACTTCCACTTCCTGAGCATCAGGCTGATGCATCGAAGAAGGACCTGCAAAAGAAGAAGTGTGAGCT
>NC_037538.1:16142547-16143833 GCF_001531365.2 Cynara cardunculus var. scolymus
TGGAGGGTATCTCTAACAAGGCAATGTGGTTGTTGGCCTTGATAGAGATCTCGTCAATGGAGAAGTTGACGTTCTTGACAGCCATCTGTTTATTGTTAAAGAAGTAAAATAAACATGAAGAAATAGATTTGTTAGAAATAAGCCAAGAGTTTATGGTTAAAGAGTATAGAAAAAGTTTTTAAACAAGAAAAAACTTCATTTGAAAAATCCATAAAAGATTAGGGTTTTTTCAAGTAGAATGTTTATAATGAAACATGATTAATAATCAAGAAAGAGATGATTAAAACCCTTTACAGTTCAATACATTAAGAGAACAAAGTTCTTGATCATATTAAACATATTTCTTATAATGGTAAGAAGAAAAGAAGATTATGACCTTTAAAGTTCAAGAAGAAAGGTCGAAAGGTTTGAAGATTTAGAGAGTTCTTGCTTTGAAGAAATCTTAGCAGAAGTTCGTCTAAGAATTTTGAAAGCGTAAAGAGAAAAGTGAAGAAGAAATCTCATATTTATAGGTAGGAGGAGAGAGAAGAAATATGAGAGAGAAAAAAGACGTCGGTTCGGTAAAATGGTCATAATGAGAAATATGCCACGTTCTCATCCACGATTGGATGACATTTAATGAGGTAGCGTAATGACAGATCATTTTGTGCGTCTCAAAGCATCGCTCATAGAAAACAGAGAATGTCGTCATAAAGACGATGCATTAACTATTTTCTTTTAAAAACAAAAAAGGTTTTTAAGAATATGAAGAGTCATTCAGTTAAAAGGGTACTGAAAACTCTATTTAAAACATTTTATCACTGAAAAAGAGAAAGTAYTCAGTGATGGTTTTAAGACATCAGGTTTTAGTGAAGAGAGTCACTGAAACTTGACATTTAAAAAAAACACTTTTTGGTCACTGATAAGAAAAGTTTCAGTGATCGTTTAGATTTCTAAGATAAGTATAAAGATATACTTGAAGATGTAGTGAGTGTTGAGAATCACTGAGACCACCGTTTAAAACATTTTATCACTGAAAAAGAGAAAGCTTTACTGAAAGTTTTAAGTTGAGAAAAGAGGAGTAATCATACCTTAGAGATAGATATATTTACTCAAGAGTTCAGTGTTAGAAATAGAGCACTGAATCATTTCACTTACTGGGTGATGTTTAATGACTAAAGGTTAATCTTCAGTGTTCAACATACCGAATTCACTGATCAAGATATTTAATTTTGTCTCATCAAGAGGCTTGGTGAAAAGGTCAGCGAGTTGATACTCAGTTGGAACGAAGTGAAGTTCAATATCAC
>NC_037538.1:16146703-16148321 GCF_001531365.2 Cynara cardunculus var. scolymus
TTTACAAGCTGAAGGAATAGACCTAGATCTATTAGACTTGTTTGACTTCTTAGGAAGGGATGCCGTGACAATGGATTTACCTTTGTCTTTGCACCCAGAACTCAAAGGAGTTCCTTCAAGATGACTCTCAGTAAAAGAAGAGGACTGAGGGGAAGAAGTGTTGGGAATAGAAGAGACGAAGGTACCAAACTTGAGCATGGACCTGTCTACAACACATTCTTCCTGATCATAGAAAAATCCTAGACCAGTCGTTATCTTGGCGGGGATCTGAGCGTTAATGATCTCAGAGGCCTTGATGGAAGCTTTGCACCACCCTTCAATAGTAGCTTTCTCGGCCTTGAGTTCAGCGATTGCTCTCTCACGCTCAATGATAGCCTTCTCACGTTCAACAGTGATGGCTTGATTTATAATAACCTGATCTTTAAGATTTTCCTCAATAGAGGTCAGTTCTTTGATCTTAGAATGACAAATCTTCAATTGCTCTTGAAGATCAACGTTAAGCATCTCAACTTTTGATTTGCCATTGAGGGCATTGTAAAGGTCAACCGTCAGTGTATCTAGTGCATAAAGACTAGAAGAAGAAGAAGGATAATTCAGGAACCATACCTGAGTAGAAGAAGAAGAAGGCTCAGAGGAGGTAGACGCTTCAGAAGATTCTTCATCAGCATCAATGGCCATCAAGCATACATAGGCTTTATCCTCTTCGTCTGAAGATGATTCATCAGATGATTCAGCCCAGTCATGCTCTTCAGCAATAAGGCCTTTAGCCTTTCGCTGGTTGTTCTTCATCTTCTTGTATTTCTCCTTCAGTTTTAAGTATTTTTYATCTTTGGTCCTGAAGGAGGAAGGAGCTTTAGAAGATGGCGTCGCAGTCTTATTTGATCGACATTCACCTGTAGAATGTCCAGGCCAGTGACAGTTGTAGCAGACAGCTGAAGCCTTGTCTATTCTTTCAGACTTTGGCTTCTCCCTGATGGATAGCTAAGGAGACCTGCGGAAGTTGCTCTTACTTGCAAACCTCCTAAATGACTTAGTTAGGAGTGCCAGGGACTCATCAAAATCTGTTAAATCAGATTCTGGAATGTCCTCAGAAGAATCTATCTCTGTGATGACCACGGGAGGTAGAGAAGAAACGAAAGGGGTAGAAGACATTTCAACTGAAGAAGCTTCAGAGATTAAAGCTAGAGTCGAGCTTTTCATTTCCCTAGATTCTCTTACAAGATTCATTTTCAGTTGACGAGATTGCTCATGGTTAAGCAGAATCCCGTATAAGGTAGAAAGAGAAAGAGTGGACATGTCATTTGACATCTTGAGACACATGGAAAAGGTGTCCCAAGACTCAGGAAGGCATTCTAGAAACTTAGTCAAAGTTTCAGAATTAGAGTATTCCCTGCCGACAGCCCTAAGATCAATAAGAAGGCAGTTAAATCTTTGATGTACTTCAGACAACGTCTCAGACTTTTCACAGAGAAAGCTTTCATACTGTCTTTCTAGATTGATCTTTCTAGTCTCCTGAACCTGAGTGGTTCCYTCATATTGGACACATAGTGTATCCCATACGGATTTAGAAGTTTTGAGTTTCATCACAGAGTGATAAATCTCATCAGGAAGAGACATA
>NC_037538.1:16148911-16159241 GCF_001531365.2 Cynara cardunculus var. scolymus
TTACACACAAAACTTTAGCAATTACAAGAAAAGAAGTTGCTAAAAGAAAGATCATTTACTTAAGCTAGAAGATGCTTGAAGTAAGAATTCGGTTAGAGAGAGAGATGCGCGCTCTCTGCATGGAGAAGAAACACTTCTATTTGTAACCAGTGCATTAAATGTCTATTTAATGCAATATGGTAGGTTTAGAGTGATGTCAAACCTTAAGAGGAAGGCTTGTCCTTTGCTACAGTGAATAATACAAAAGCACTATTCATGAGCAGACATCCTTACCTCAAGTTGGTGGAGAAATAGTCGACTAGTCGGCTCCGTACCGTACTAACTTTTGTAAGGGTATGGGTTTTGTCCTTTGTGTGCATAAGGACAAGACAACAACAATCTTGCTAAGCAAGCTTCCTTTGATCGCTGAATGCTGGAATGACCTGAAGGTCTCATCATGACACTTAATTTGATGATTTGGTTGGTTTTGTATACACCTTCATAAATCATAGAACCTCACATTACAAATACTATCCAAGGAGGAATAATAATCCCCTTGTGGCCACGGAGGTTCAAATGCGGTGACTCCGGGTTATCTGTAAAACAGGTGGTGGCCCTGGGATTAGTCGGTTCGCATAACGGGTTGGATATCCAGGTTAATAAAAAGAAAAAAATTGGGTATTGAATGCAATTACCCTAAACCCTAGGTACTAAAATGCAATATTGAAGAAAAAGTCCTTAAGTGCATGTGGTACCAAGTAAATGATGGTGCCACGCCCACCTTCCACTCGTTGTTGTTTTCTTGCCTTCTATCGGCTCAGTACGAGATTATTGCAAGCCACTTACAATGGCAAATCATGTAAGGTATTGTTATGGAATATGTTTAGGGGTGTTTGAGATTGTTTATTTGAAACAGTTTATGTTTTTTTTTTATTTTTATAGAAACACTTATCAATTTATTATAACTCATAAGAGTTTAATTTCTTCAAAACTTTTTATTATCGGTTTGACACCGGTATAAGTTGTTTATCCAAACACTAAAAATTACTTATTTCCGGTACCACACCGGAATAAGTCGATAAGTTGTTTTTATAAGCAATCCCAAACACCCCTAAGTTGATTAGAGTATCTTAAATGGAAGGTTTTTATCAGTAAAAAGTGTAATGAGTTATAAGAATTATTATCGTAGAGAGGTTTTTATAAGAGCTTCATGTTTTTTTAGATGTTTGAACAAGACCTTGGTTTTTTTGTCGTGAAACTTGTAAGAAATGACATTTTTCTTATTTTCTTGACTTTATAATTATTATTAATTATTGATTTCGAAAGAATGAACGGGACCCACATATTTTTTCGCTTTAAATCTTAGAGGCCATTTACCAAACTCTTACCTGGGTAAGCGCTTACCAAGTAACATTACCTCATCGGATGAATATGGTAAAAACCAAGAATCTTACCCGTTAAGAACGAGACAATGACCAAGAGTCTTACCCGGTAAGAACGAGACAAGGACCAAGAGTCTTACTCGGTAAGTGAGGGAGACGACTCTTATCACGGTAAGCGCTTACCGGGTAAATTGTTGCATAGTATGTCGTTTTGTGGACTAAAATCTTACCCAATAAGTAAATAATAGTGTTAAATTTTACCGGTAAGCACTTACCGGGTAAGTGTTTGATAAACGGCCCCTAAGATTTTTATAAAAAACTCAAAAAATATGGATGACTTACAAGAACTTTCCATAATAACGACATATAAACGCAACAATTTCTATTTATAAAACCTTTCATTGGATATGCTCTAAAAGCATAAATTTTATATGTATCAAGTGTTTAAATAAATTTTGGGACAATTCAAAAAATATAAATCTATTTTTGGCTATTTTTAATTTAATCGTATTAACTATTTTTTTCTAAAATAAAGAAAATAATTATACGTTCGCAATTGACAGTTCCATGATTTAAACGGATGAAAGTGTAAAAAAAAAGAAGTTTCTGAACCAGGTCGAGGAGACCAAATATGTAAATTTGGAAAAAAAAATTGCAGACTTATAACTAATTTACATATTTGGTCTCTACAATTTTGGATCTGGTTCAGAAACTTCTTTTTTTACACTTTAACACGTCTGCAAATTGCGGATCTAACAATTGCGGATCTATGACTATTTTCGTTATTTTGGAAGAGAATTGGCTAAGAAGTGAAGCCCACCGTGAAAAATGACTAATTTAATTAATTTCACGATTTTAAAAATGACAGGTCGTTTTCAAAAGCATCGATATGCATGTGATAGACATTTTCGTTTTCAAAGTTAATGCTTGCTTTTTCAACACCATCCTCATTTATAACGTGTGAAATAGTTGTATCATAATAAGTACGAGTTATATATGTACAAATAACATATGAACTTTTGGGAATTAAGTAATTCCCAATTTTCACAGTTCAATTTTTTTTTTGATTAACTTGGATATTCAACCAGCTATTTGAGTCGATTAATCACAGAGCGACCACCTGTTTTGCAGATAGCCCGGAGTCATCGCATTTGTACCTCCGTGGCCACAAAGAGATTTTTTTTCCTCCTTGGATTTGAACATGGAACCTCCAAGTACTTTTGACCTTTAGAGCCAAACTCAAACCAATCAGGCACCACTCTTGTGGTTCAGTTCAAGAATATTTGCATCACGAAAAACAAAAGACATTCCATTTGTTAAAAAATGTAACATTTTTGAATTAGTAATTAAGTAGCTTAATAAAAATGTTGAATATTAATACTTGTAAAAACATACCAAATAAAGACTAACAGACAAGTGTCAATATGTATCATAATATCCATATTTAAAACTGGTTGATAGAGACGTTAGCTTGAATTATTCGCTTAAAGTTTGATAAGTTTTTCGTTTTCAGTAAATCATGATAGGCTGAATCAGTAAAAACCCAAGATTAAGGGCAGTGTGGTTGATTTGAACCTTTTCTTTATCAGCTTTGCCATGACATTCATGTCCGGTGGTCCAAAGCTTAACCCGGTCCAAGATTTGACCCTTCAGGCATGCGCATGTTGAGGAAGTCTTTCTACCAATAAATCTATCAGCTTAACCCATCTACTTGAATTTTGATATATAAATATATCTGTGGAATAAATATTTCTCATAAACCAACACTAATAACTCAATTCAATACCACCACTTTCAGATAGGGGTGAGCATATGCGGGTACCTGCCTTATTTGATAGAAACCGGAACTGGAACCGGTGGTTCTTAAGATATTGGAACCGAAACCGGTTAGAGCGGTTCTTGAATTTTTGGAACCGGAATTGGAACCACCGGGAACCGATTCCGGGTACCCGCTTCCTAAAATATTGAAATTTTGTTGTTTAGAAAATAAAAAATAAAACATTGCTAAAACACTAAATAAATAAACAAGAATACAAATTATATGGAATAATGGTTAGAAATATTGTTTAACGATTACAAACCATAATAGACTAATAGAAAATATTGAAAGTTTAATGATTAAATACTATAATTGTAAATGTTCAAAGTTTAACGATTATGAGTCGATGAAGACGGTCCGTGAGCGGCCACAGGCCTGACAGTATGAGTCAATGAGGCGCAAAGACAGGACCAAAAATCTAATCTAAAGTTCTAAGTTCTTGCCATAATTTAAATTTAGTATTAAAATAAACTAATTTTTTTTAATTGAAAAATACCGGGTMCCCGCCGGTTTCGGGTACCCAGTCCCGGAACCGTGGTCTCGGCGGGTAACGGTTCCGAAAAATTGAGAACCGGAACCGGAACCATTCTCAATCGGTTCTGTATTTTAAGAACCGGAATCAGAACCACTCATACCGGTTCTGGTTCCGAACCGGCAGTTCCAAGGCAGTTCTGGTTCCGTAAGTGGATACCCGGTTCCGCTACTTACCCCTACTTTCAAATACGTTTCCTTATTCACTTGATCTCAGTTTTGGACGATCTTCGTATCGTTATATAGCTTTCTCAAACGAAAACACAACCCCATAAGATACTTAATGAATAAGTCACGAGTCCTTATTAATATTTATGCCTGAAAAACAATAAAAGAGTTCATTTTTAAATAGTTATTTTATAATTAAATTTTATTAGATATTAGTTGATAATTTTGGACCTTGGTGCCCCAATTCATTATTTTGTAATTTATATCACTCGCCAAACCCACAAACCAATCTTCTCTCTCTTTTTCTTTCGCAATTTACACATGTTTTTATTTTGGACATTTTTTATGCTATTTCACACTAATTTTCTTTCTTTACATTTTTACCAAATAACCCTCACATGTATTATTAGTATATTTAGGTTTAAACAAATAAACCCAATTACTATAAATTCATTATGATTATATATATATATATATATATATATATACACACACACACACGAAGAATCATGTGAAAATAGAAGTTACAACTATCATATATATATATATATAACATTTACACAATATAAATGTACTTTCATATTTTCTTACCCTCACGAATTTTTATATTTCTCACGTGATTCTAAGTATATACATACATACATACATAATATATAGGAAAATGTTTGAAGGCAAAAAGGTTGAGAACGTAAGAATAATTATTCATATGTGAATAATTGGTAAACACAACAAATTCATTTCAAGATACATATGTGAATCCATGTTGGTTTATCTACCTTTTAACTAATTATTCACATATAAAGACGTACACGTACACCACATTTTCTTTTACCATGCAATAATTCACACATCAAATATTTATTCTTTAATTTCTCTAACTGTAAAAATTGTTTCCTTGTTAAACTTTTTTACACCAAGCATTTTAAGATCTTAGAAAAAGTTTGCAAATAAATAATTATTTAAATTAAAGTTGATATTATCAACATAATTTTTGTTACCAATTAACATTTGATTATTATGAAAGTCCTGATTGTGTATTTCCTAATTCAACATAGTGCTCTCAAAGGAAAAATTGGTCTCAAATAGTTCATTAAGTACAAAGACAAGACTAGAAACGACAAGAGAATAGAACTGGTCTAGTTGTATATATGGTGTTTGACATGATTCACTACAACAAAATTGGGTTTATAGGACGCTCTCAATCTCTAACTGTCCAAATAGACCGCTGACCGCTTTATAAGACTTAATTTATAAGATCAAAATATAAAGCGTCAAGTTTATATGACGATTTTGGGAGTCTTACCAAGTTTTTGAGAACATTTTTAATACGAAGTGTCGCATTAACAACTTTATAGGATACTTTTGAGAAAGTGTCCTATAAACTCAATTTTTTACAGCACACTTGTTTTTATAGGACGGTTTTTCAAATAATGTCTTATAAACTCAATTTTTCATAGGACACTTATTTTTATAGGACATTTGTTTTTATTAGACAGTTTTTCAAATAATGTCATATAAACTCAATCTTTTATAGGACACTTGTTTTTATAGGACATTTCAGATAATGTCCTATAAAGTTGATAATGAGACGCTTTATATTAAAAGTGTCCTAAAAAACTTATTACGACGTCAAAAAACGCCATATCAACTTATTACAACATCTTTAGACAAGACACGTTATTTTTTTGGTCCTATAAACTAAACGTTATTTTTTTGGTCCTATAAACTAAGTCCTATAAAGAGGTCTATTAGAACACTTAGAATTTGGAAGTGTCCTATAAACCCGATTTTGTTGTAGTGATTAACTAGTATTGGACAAGACTAATCTAGACAAGTTGCTTCTAAATGTTGTTTAAAGATTACATGTGGTGGTTGAAAGAGGAGGTGGTGATTGTGGCGGAGGAGGAGGTTGTCAACAGAGGTGGTGGGGTAAGATACGGAGATGGCTGCTGGCCGATGGTGGTTGTGGAGGATGTGGAGATGGTAGTGGTGGTTGTGGAGGACGTCGAGATCTTCGATGATGGTGGATACAAGGTGGAGGTGGTGGTTGTGGAGGACGTGGATATGGTGTGGTGGTGGTCAAGGTGGTGCTTATGGAGGACGTTGAGATCTTTGACAATGGTGGTACGGAGGTGGAGGTTATGGAGATGGAGGTAGAGGTGGTGGTTGTGAAGGACGTAGAGATCACCAACAATGGTGGAGGTGGTGGTTGTAGAGGAGGTGAAGGTGGTGGAGGCCAGTGGTAGTGGTAGCCGATGTTGGAGGTGGTAATTAAACTTTTTAATTTAGGGGCGAAACCGTATATTTAAAACTTGGAGGACCAAAAGCAAACTTATTTATCTTCCTTCTCCAACATCTAACAAAACCGAACTGATCAAATCCAATTCCCCATGCAATTATCATCAAACTAATATCCAATTAACAATTTTATATAATTATTAACATTTTACGATATTGTTTATAAGTTGATAGTTTTGTACATTATTTTTTAATAACTTAAGAAAATATATGAATAATTCGTTGAAATGATGGATTAATTGGTTAAGTATTGGATCAAAAGATTGGACAAATCCAATATGATCCAATGGATAACCAATAGTAACATCCAATGAATGGAACCGAATCAATCCAATCATCCATCGGATGTGGATCGGATCAGATGTCTAATGTTAATCGGATTAGATCAATTGATGATATCCAACATTCAATGGATGATTAGATCGGATCGAATCCACCTAAATTCATTAGATTTCAACCGATGAACACCCCTAAGTAGGATACCGTTGGACTCCTCTTTGAGTCCTCTATTCAAAAGGACTACAAATTTTTGCAATTAGGCCCAAAATCTCAATAAACCGTTTGAGTCATCTTGAAAGTTCTTATAGAACATTTGTTTTTATAGGACTACTCCTCTTTGAGTCCTCTTGAAAGTTCGTTTCTTGTACAATCTTGCAATAAACCGTCAGAAAAAAAATGCTTTGTTTTCTTGGAAAATAGGCAAATCTTATCGAAAAGAGGTATTAGAATAATTTCGAAAATGGTGTTATCAGGCTACAACGCAAAAACCTGTGAGTTTGGGTGGGGAATTACGGTTGGGAGAGTTACAAAGAGTGTATGGAATAAACATTAATTTGGTCCCTATGGTGAGAGGGTAGTGGTGGTGCGTGTGTGTGGCTGTGGGACTGGTCGAGATGTTGGTGGGTGATAAATGGAGATGGTTGATGCCGATGGGAGCAGAAGCTAGTGGTGATGATGGGATGACATTCAATCAGAATCAAAGAGAGAGGAAAGTTTTTTTTTTTTTTTTTGCAAATTTCTATGTTATGTGTGACTTTTTGAATGGTGATTAAAAAGAAAAAAAATAAGACAATAATGAAAAAGATACAAACTCAAGGTTAACGGTGGAAATAGATGGACGTCAGGACTAAGGACCAAATCCAACATAAAGTACATAACCACAAGGACCAAATTCGTAATAAGTGAAGTTTGAGGAACAATTTCGTAAAACTTAGCATACCATAGGGACCAAATCAGTAATTTACTCTTATCTATACTATATTATAAAGCGTTTGATAAAAACTTTTAAAATCATTTTTTATCCATGAAGTACTGTTTATTGATGCATATTACTTAAAATTCAAGATTACAAGTAAACTATGCATAAGTACAAATTATTAAAGCTTCATGTTTGAATTCGTGTAACTAACTACGGATAAACATAATCAAATAGAAGATAAATATCATTTTAAAATATAAAAAATTTAAAATATAATTAGGATAATTATCGAGTTCTAACAAAATAATTAATTATTATCTTCATAAGAATATTATATTATTAAACCAAATATAAATTATTTCGTTATTGAACCTAAATTAAATTATAATAAAAAAATTAAATTAAAAAACTACACAAAAAATAGAAAATTAAAATAGTTAATTTGATACCAATATCGATATATGTTTATCAAAATTTTATAATATCTTCAAATTTATATTTTATTCAAAATAAAAACATCACCGTTTTCTCAAAATCAAATAAGACCATATTAAAATCAAAATGTATCTTACTGCATTACGTAAGTACCATTCTAGTTTAATTTATTAAAGTATACCATCCATCTATACTTAAATATAAAACCTCATAAATATAATTAACATTTAAATTAAACAACTGTTAAACCTAAAAAATACTCTATCATTATCTTCAAAAAAAAAATTCCATAATAAAAATTAAAAGTAAATTGAATTTTTATTTCATATTTAAAATATATAGATTAAGCAAATTCCGTCGATGATACCTTTTTCTTTTAATAGTGAATTTAAATTTAAATATTAATATAATAATATTTTCGGGATTACAAATATAAGAAAGTGACCACTCGAATGCACTACAAAATGCGATGGTCCACATTTGTCAATAAAATGGCAAATAATTAGTGTTGAAAATGATGATAAATTAGTGATGCAAAAATAGAAAAATGTGATAAAATGTATTTTATTCTGAAAAACATGTTTTAAATGCTTAATTTTAAACAACATTCTTGTCACACACCCACAATCTCTAAGCGTCCCAATAGGCCATTTTATAGGACTTAATTTATAGTCCCAATAGACCACTTTATAGGACTTAATTTATAGTCCCAATAGACCACTTTATAGGACTTAATTTATAGGACCAAAATATAAAGCGTCCTATCTGAAGGTGTTGTAATAAGTTTAATTATATGACGCTTTTGGGCGTCTTAACAAGTTTTTTTTTGGACATTTTTAATATAAAGTGTCGTATTAACAACTTTACATGACATTTTCTCAAAAGTGTCCTATAAACTCAATTTTTTAAAGAACATTTGATTTTATATGACAGTTTTTCAAATAGTGTCATATAAAGTTGCTAATGAGACGCTTTATATTAAAAATGTCATATAAAAAACTTATTACGACGTCATAAAACGTCATATAAACTTATTACAACACATTTAAGTAGAACGATTTATTTTTTTGGTCATATAAACTAAGCCTTATAAAGAGGTTTATTAAAACGCTTAAAAATTAAAAGTGTCATATAAACCCGATTTTGTTGTAGTGTCAATAAAAAGAACATGTATTTTAATTTTATAAAAAAAATGATCTTTGAATATTAAACTTTGAGATGTCTAATCATAGAAATCAAAATGAAGTTTCTAAAAATAGTTTGTTTAAAAATGAAATTAAAATAAAAGACCTTCTATGTAAATATCATTACAACAAAATCATGTTTATAGGATATTCTCAATTTCTAAACGTTTTAATAGACCTCTTTATAAGACTTAGTTTATAGGATAAAAAAATAAAGTGTTCTATCTAAAGACATTGTAATAAGTTTATATGACTTTTTTTGACGTCGTAATAAGTTTTTAGGACACTTTTAATATAAAGCGTCCAATTAACAACTTTATAGGACACTATTTGAAAAATTGTCCTATAAAAACAAATGTCCTATAAAAAATTGAGTTTATAGGACACTTTCTAAAAAATGTTCTATAAAGTTGTTAATGTGACACTTTGTATCAAAAATGTCCTAAAAAACTTGCTAAGACGACCAAAAGGGTCATATAAAACTTATTACAACACCTTTATATATGACGCTTTATATTTTGGTCCTATAAATTAAGTCCTATAAAACGGTCTATTGGGACGCTTAAAGATTGGGGGTGTCCTATAAACCCAATTTTGTTGTAATGCGTGTATATACATGTCGTATGATTTCATAATGGATGATTGAAATTATGTATTGGGTTGAGACATCGTACACAGTTGCACATATACATATTCATTCGGTTAATTATATTCTCCTTTCATTTGAGGAGAAAAATATATTTACTTCAACTGTTGCTGTGCATCATTTCGTTGCTTCAACGATGTGTAAAAACATGATCGTTAAAGCATACAAGACTATATAGCGGTGTTGGACGAATATCATAGGAGAATAGATAAAAACGTCGTTACATTTTTGTCCTTTTTTTTTTAAATATATATATTTAAATAAAGTAACTAATCAGTCACATACTTATAAACATATAATCATATCAGTACAAAATTTTCATAGTTCTTTCTTATCAAACTAAACAACACACACTATCCACAACAGTTGGCATGATTAACATTATCTCTGCCAGATTATACATGTAGACAACGAGCAGCGCAACAGCAGAAACGGACACGTCTGTAAACCAGCCAGAAGAGACCTGATCGAAATCAGACCGATGCAAAAGTATACATGTTTCTGTTGATCCTCTCTCTCAGTGATTTGATGATAATCCCTTTTTCCTTTCGATGTATTTGTGTTTCTGTACTTTCGGTTCCAGCGATCATACACTGAGCTTGTTCAGTGATCGCTGAAGAACTTGTTTTGTAATTCATTCAGAGACAACGATACTTCAAGAAAACAACACTCACACCAAAGATCCTTCAG
>NC_037538.1:16159341-16168158 GCF_001531365.2 Cynara cardunculus var. scolymus
AACTTATCTTTCCGCAACAATCTTGTAAAATCTGTATTGATCTTCTTTATCAATATATATTTTAAATTTGAAAATTGTGTTTGTATTCATCCCCCCCTTCTACAAACTGTTTAGTATTCTTGTAGACCCTTTGGGACCAACAGTTTCATCGATTTCAGCAATCCTACTTCTGATTTTACGATGTGCACTATGAGATGTAGTGGGAGCAATCCCACTTCTCAATATTCTCTTTTGATGATGTGCACTATAAGATGTAGTGGGATTGGGAATCAATTGGTCCAATCTTAAATGCATAGTCTAGATCCATATAGTTGAGAATTGTCATTGTGTTTTTTTTTTTTTTTGGTAATTAAACATTACAATAAAATTGAGTTTATAGAACGCCTCCAATATTTAAGCGTCCCAATAGACCGCTTTATAGGACTTAATTTATAGGACCAAAATGTAAAGTGTCGTATCTAAAGATGTTGTAATAAGTTTATATGACGGTTTTGGGCGTCTTAACAAGTTTTTAGGACATTTTTAATATAAAGTGTCGCATTAGCAATTTTATAGGACACTTATGAGAAAGTGTCCTATAAACTCAATTTTTTTATAGGACATTTGTTTTTATAAGACAGTTTTTCAAATAGTGTCCTATAAAGTTGTTAATGGGACACTTTATATTAAAGGTGTCCTAAAAAACTTATTACGACGTCAAAAAACGTCATATAAACTTATGACAACACCTTTAGATAGAACACTTTATTTTTTTGGTCCTATAAACTAAGTCCTAGAAGGAGGTCTATTATGACACTTAGAATTTGAGAGTGTCCTATAAACCCAATTTTGTTGCAGTGCATTGTGTTCTTTTTTTGGTCATTAAAGCTGGTCTCATTAAGGGGTCGTTTACTAAACATTTATTTGGTAAGTGTTTAACGCAAAAATTTCTTTCATTGGATGAACATAAGAAGGGCCAATAATCTTACCGGATAAGAGAGATGAGAATGATGTAGAGTCTTATCCGGTAAGTGAGGATGACGACTTTTACCCAAATAAGTGCTTACCAAGTAAATTGTTGCATTCAATATGTTTTGATGTACTCAAATCTTACGCATCAAAATAAATTATAGTGTCGATTCCTATTGTTAAGCGCTTACCGAGTAAACATTTGGGTAAACGGCCCCTAAGTATGAAAATTGAGTTCAAAAGAGCATACGCTACAACAAGATCGGGTTTATAGGACACTTTCAAATTCTAAGTGTCATAATAGACCTCTTTATAGGACCAAAAATTTAAGTGTCCTATCTAAAAGTGTTGTAATAAGTTTATATGACGTTTTTTGACGTCGTAATAAGTTTTTTAGAACACTTTTAATATAAAGTGTCCCATTATCAACTTTATAGGACACCTTGAAAATTTGTCCTATAAAGACAAGTGACCTATAAAAAAATGAGTTTATAGGACACTTTCTCAAAAGTGTCTTTTAAAGTTACTAATGCGACACTTTGTATTAAAAATATCCTAAAAAACTTGTTAAGAAGCCCAAAAGCGTCATATAAACTTATTACAACACCTCTAGATAGGACGCTTTATATTTTGGTCCTATAAAAAATTGAGTTTATAGGACACTTTCTCAAAAATGTCCTATAAAGTTGCTAATGCGATACTTTGTATTAAAAATGTTCTAAAAAACTTGTTAAGATGCCCAAAAGCGTCATATAAACTTATTACAACACCTCTAGATATGACGCTTTATATTTTGGTCCTGTAAATTAAGTCCTGTAAAGCGATCTATTGGGACACTTAGATATTGAGGGTGTCTTATAAACACAATTTTGTTGTAGTGACTCTAGCCTTGAAGTCTCGATTTTGTATCAAGACAAGTCAATTAGTTTATGTATTAGTCATTCCAATATAATTGGTACCAATTGTAATCGGTTGGTAGTATAAATGATCTTTGAAGTCGTGTAACACGATAATATCGTATGACATTAACTTATTTTTTAGATTATTTATTAATTAAGGCTTAATTAATAATAGAACATATTCTGATTTTTTAACTTTTACTTATCTTATTTTCTAATATCCAAAATTTTCTTTTCTATTTTTTAAAATTTTAAAATTTTAAAATTTAAATTTCTATTAATTAGAGGTTATTTAAGGATAACGCTTTTTGCGTACAATAGGTTATTTTAAATTCTACGATGTTGTCACAAAATCGTATCAACATGTACCAACCGAAAAATGCTGGTACCGATTCAATTGGTACCAAGTAGAGTTGGTTGGTATACGGTATAAATATTTACGTACCAATTTTAATTAGTTGGCACACAATATATTGAAAAAAAAATGCATTTATAATGAAATATCAACTAAACTAATTGTAGTAAAGTCATGATTAAGAACAAACAGATATGTAACATAACATCCTCAAATCTGGAAAATAGTAACTAATTTAATTTTTTTTATAACATTTTCTTTCTAAAGGTCAACACTTGATTACCTATAATGGCAATCTAAGATTTAACATCATTAATTGATAAATCAAACCTTACACAAAGTCTAAATTAAAGACGGGTGTTACTAAAACCCAATAACAGTCACTATCTCCAATATATAGAAAATGTCCTCTAATAGTTAAATTATTCACGTGCCTCTAACTATCACTCAAATCTTCACAATGAAGCTAGTATCATTTCCCAACAAGGATTTGATGCACATGTGTTGATCATATCCCTTCTTGGTGATTTGATGATGACCCTATGTACTTAATGATAAATCTGCTTTGTTAAGCTCTAACTGAAAGTAAAACTAAAAACTGAGTCTGTTCAAGGTTCGTTGGGTATACCAACTATTTTAGAACTTCAATTTTCTCAAGACAAGACTCACATCAAAGAAACTCCAGCGATATCGATGAAGTAGCTGAAGATAAAGATAGAAAGATCTAAAGCGGCATTCAGTGATACAACATATCTAAAGAAATGTTTCTTCATCTCTCTGCCTTTGATAAGAATGGTTCAATCGGTCAGAGCACCGCCCTGTCAAGGCGGAAGTTGCGGGTCTAATTTCATTTCTTAGGTCTGGGTCGGGATCCAATTGGAACCTTTACTGAAATGATCAGTGATAACATAAGAACTCTTCAGCGCTTTCCCCTTTGCTGAGCGAGAATCTTGCGCATCCAGCTTTTGTCTTTTTCCCTCTTGGACAGTCAAGACCCCATGCTTATATATGACAAAAGGTATAGTAAGGATCTGCTCTACTGTTCCCTTGCATGTTTACCTATTACCCTAAAGCACTGGTCATTAGCAGCAAAAGTTTGTTTTGCAGTTAAAGAAGTATCTAGCCACTCTCTTCTTGACATGTGGATTATACCTGCAACGTGCATTTAATGCACATGGTATAAATAGTTGGGAATACTCTCTTTATATTTTCATCTTCCTTGCTTTCATCTTCTCTGAGTATATTTTGTGCAAGAATCTTTTCGCTTTATCTACTTTGTTCTTAAAAATCCTTAGTTCTCTTTAGTTACAAAGTAAGATTGTTTAGATCAGATTTATTTCTTTTCTTGTTCCGCAACAGTCCGTAAATTCAAGTGTATTGATTCTTCTTCTAAATCAATAAAAGAATTTAAAAAGTGAAATAGTTGTGTTTGTATTCAACTCCCCTCTTCTACAAATTGTTAACAGCCCTTTTATTACTCTTGGGACCAAAAAGTGGTGTAACACCCTCATTTTACCATGAGAAATGTTACGTAATCTAAAACAATTTCTCAATAGAAATTACAAAATAACGGTAAATTATAGTCTTAAATTGTTTAAAATGGAAGACTCTAGAATAATAAATATGTAACTTAAATGCTAACTCATCCCATACCGCGTTGCATTACAAATTTATCCATCATAGATGTTTGAGCAGAAATACTAAACTTACATGGACATGATAAGTCTCTATGTATGTCATTTTTCTTTTTCTATCGTGGAATCTTCTCTCCCTGAGATACATACTATAGTTAGCTTATAAAGCTTTGTTGTGTTCATGGTTTTTGTGAATATCATTTCACATCATATATATCAACTTGTAAACTTTGTATCAAATAGTATGCATTTTCTGCAAAAATGCAACACTGAAAGAAAAGAATCTCATAAATTGTTTGATCGGGTATAAGTCATTTTGTTACTGGCATTCCCTAGATTGTCCTACGTGCACTTGTTTGGACACGTATTACGGGTTGTGCCACTTGTAGTGTGAGTTACTGGTCAAATGTCCACCATTTAAAGCTGATCATAAATACTTTCATATGAAATAGGATGCTAAAGTTATTTGAAAATAAAATAAACACATAGCATTAAGTTGATCATAAAATAACATACATGTAAAATGTAAGGTATCATGTATGTAAACTGAAACATCATGCATACGTACACATCAACATACAAATCATATAATGCTCAAAAACAAATTTGTATGTAGGTATGCATCCCATTGTAAGTCTCGTGAAGACTCACATGTCTGTATAGATCAACTACTGATAGCTCTTGACTGAAGACCTACACATTTCATACCATAATATCTCATTAATTGTTTAATTTCTCCAAAAGTCAACTATGGTCAAACTTGACCGACATAAAGTCAAATTCCAAAAACCGGGTCTCTTTAATGTCTTGAATATCTCCATTTGATCTCATCGTAAAAAAATTGTGGGTCAAACGAGGTAAAAGTCAACCCTTAATTAACTCAGTCAACCTCAACTATCTTTAGTCAAAACCCAAGATAAAAATAGATAATTAAAACGTCAAGTTAATCATTTTATAAACTTATAAATCTATCTATCCAAATTAAAGCGTCTTAATAAATACTTAACTCAAATCAGGTCACTTTAATCTTATTATTATATCATCAAAATAATTTAATAAAACTCTAAATGTTATGTTTAATAAAACTCTTAGGGGTTGTTTGTTTACCTCTTAATAGTTCCATTAAAGGGGCAGCATCTGAATCATTAAGAGATGAATCTTGGTTGGCGAAAAAAAAAGTTTGTCTCTTAATGGTTCTAAAACCCTCTTAATGATTTTGTATCATGACCATCTCTTAACCATTCAGTGCCCTAATTTCGTTGTAAATAATTACCAAATAATTATATTTCATTTTGCACTATATCATGAGAACCTCTTAATCATTCTAATTACTGAATCATTTTACACCAAACCATTTAGCAACTGTCAAACAACCTTTTAACATCTATTCATCGTTTTAATATATAAAGGAAACCTTTATTCCATATTAAGGTATCCTAAACAATTAGTAATATAAAATTACGACATCTATAAGGCATCTATTAAATTACTAAATAATTTAATAAGCCATAAGAAAAAAATAATTATTAATTAATATTAATTTTATAAAATAAATTAATATATTANTACTCTTCTAGTTTTATTTTAAATCACTTGCAACAAAATTGTAGTTTGAGCTAGTTCAAATAGACACTTAAACTACTTTWATTAAATTAATTAACTAATAACTATAGAATATAATAAAATAAATTCTAAAATTAATTAATTAATTAAATTAGACCCAAGATAAATTAAGTAGCCCAAAAATATAGTCATATTCTAAATCCAAAATCCCTAATAAGCCCATATATTTTAAAACTCCTTTATACTTGGACAACCCACTCTTCATGTCTTCTATAATTACCGTCGTCCACCAACCACCACTGTCTCTACCTCCATAACCACCGCCCATTACTACTACTACTACCGTTGGCCACCACCACCTCCACCATAACCAAAACCACCTCCACCGCCACCACTACTTCCATCAATTATATCAAAATTTTCATTCAAATTTGGTATCATTATATATGTATCTATTCATTTATATGAAAATTGTGTACAAATATTTATAAATTAAATTCTTTAATTATTTACTTTATTTGTGTTAACTATAACTGTTATATAACATTTAAAATCATCAAATAACTCTTGGAGGTAGCTTGTCTAGTTATGTCTCGTCCAGTCCTAGTCGTACCAAACACCAAACATACTCTTGTGTTGTCCAGTCCTGTCCTGTCCAGTCCTACCCTCTTGTCATGTCCTGTCCTATTCTGTCATGTCCAGTCCTGCCCAATCATGTTTGCGTACCAAACGTTACCTTAAGAAGTGAGGTTGGCCCATGTTGGGTTTGCATCCCAAACGCACTTGGAGCCCAGCGATCATTGCAACCACTTCATTAGTGTCACCGGGTTTGACTATCCTTAGCCTATGTTGCTCACAAAGATTTCAAAGTGTACCAAATAGATGTGAAAAGTGCCTTTTTTGGCATGCTTCAGGAAGAAGTCTATGTGGAACAACCTCCTGATTTTTCTTGACTCCAAATATTCAGGCTATGTATATAGACCGGATAAGTCTTTTTATGGGTTAAAGCAAGATCCTTGAGCTTGTTATGATACCCTCTCCTCTTTTCTTCTAAAGAAAGGTTTTAGTCGTGGAAAGACTGATAACACCCTCTTTCTCTGAAAAAATAAATGTTACGTCATTCTTGTTCAGATATATTTTGCTAATATTATTTCTGGTTCCACAAATGATTCTATTTGTGTGAAATTCTCAAATTTGATGAAAAGTAACTATAACCTGAGCATGATGAATTTTTTTTTGTCAAACAAGATTCAACTCTTAATGATTTAGAAGCTGTCTCTTAATGGAACTATTAAGAGGTAAATAAATAACCCCGTGTTATTGTGTTATGTTTTCTAAATAGATAACATTATCCAATGCTTTTTGAAGATCCAAGAATCTAAAATTCAACCAAAAACCAGAAGATGAAGCAGAAACAAAGGGGGTTTCTATTCTTGATTTCATGAACTTGAATTCATGCTACAAGTGACCCTTTTGGAAAAATAAGGGTTAAACATGCACAAGGATAATTAATACCATATATATCCTTTTTATGTAAGAATCAGATTAAGTCATGCATTAGAAATACAAAAAATAAGCTTAGATGTGGACGTTTGCGTGAAAAAAATTAACAGATAGAGATACATTTAACAATATATAAGGGTGCACTTAATCCACCCTTATTCAGATACAATAACCAACAATATGCCCAAACAATCGTGTTTAACTATTCATGTTAGAAAAATATCATCAGAATCAAATTCTAAATAGTGAGAACTGAAAACAAAAAACACACTCAGCATAAAGTATAGCATCATCTACGGCTAGTCTTAAGGGCTATTTATTTACGGTTTAATGTAAGGGTGGACTTGGTATGGTAACGAGTTTTTTCTTCAATACCATGTACCAACCAATTGTAATTAGTACGTAAAATATTACACCATGTATCAACCAACTATATTTGGTATCAGCTTTTTTCGGTTGGTACATGCTAGTACTGGTTTTGTACCAACTTCAAGTTATACATGAAATTTACCATTATGTTCAAATTTTGAGTAACATTTTGGAGTTTTCATGTAATGCATGTGATGTTTAAAGGTTTTTAATTGCAAGAAATAAAATTGTCAACATTCAAATGTTCAAACAAAATAACTAAACTTACAAAGTTTAAGCTTCAATACATAAAACATTCAAAAACTAATAAACGTTAAATAAGTCGGTACCACGGTACTATCACGGTACACAACTTTTATTACCTTGTACCAAGTTTGCATACTTGGTACGATACTACCAATCAATTATAATTAGTGCCGATTAACTTGGTACCAACTTAATTGGTCTAGTTGGTACACATGTTGGTTGGTTTAGTTTGGTATAGTATTTCCACCCCTAGTTTAATGAGCTTAAAGGTCTAGACAACTAAGTTGTGTTTCTTTATGCCTTAATCAATAAGCCATTGAGCCATATGGAATAAACCAAGACCCCTCATTTGTCCTCGGGTAAGCCACCTCAAACAAATTATTATCATAAATGCCCTACAAATAATCCAATCCTCTCTTTGTCTTCCTCAAATCCACCGTTCTCACGTCCCTTAGACAGACAACATTATCCATGCAGGGCTTAATGACAAAAAATGTAAACAGACCCTATTGTAATTGTCCCTGAAACAATGTAGAATCATCTTGGTGGTTTTGTTACATAGGTCATGTATTAAGTAGACTTAATGTTGTATATTGTCAAGATAACGAAAAAAGTTACTTCTTATACTGTTAATCGTTCCCGCTATCGCTATAGCATAGGTATAGCAGTTCCGGTCCTTGGGAGAATACCGGTGTGAAATCACGGTGCCACAAATGGAGGTGTTATTTGCTGGTCAATTACCGAAATTTTCAGTTGCAATACCAATGTTAAATCCGTGATTTTTCTTGTGCCTAAATTTTTATTTAGTTGGGTTATTTCGTGTTGGGCTCAAATTTTGAAGTCCATAGCCTCTGAGTTCTGAAGTTGCTCATCATTGTTTTGGAATGATGTCAATTTTGAAGGTAGAATTTAGTTTGTTTGACTTAATCAAGTCATTTGAATAGTGATGGCAATGGGGTAGGGGATACCAGGGATCCCAATTTTCATTCCCAATACTAATATATATATATATATATATATATATATATATATATAGAAAGACTTGGGATCATGTGAGACCCAGAGTTTTTTGTGAGATCCGTAAGACTAATTCTCAACTATTAGATTAGATCTACAATTTGAATATTCATAATCACAAAATTGCCACCATGCAACTTTATACCATTAGATCATTAGCTTATAGAGTTGATCAATGAACATAAATTGGTCTTACGGGTCTCACGAAAAAACTCTTGGTCTCACGTGAACCCAACCCTATATATATATATATATATATATATATATATATATATATATAGGG
>NC_037538.1:16168354-16190232 GCF_001531365.2 Cynara cardunculus var. scolymus
TATATATATATATATATATATATATATATATATATATATATACACTTTTGGGATCATGTGAGACCCCGGGTTTTGCGTGAGACATGTAAGACCAATTCTCAACACTTGGATTAGATCTACAATCTGATAATCTGAACATTCATAAATGCCACGAGACTTCTCAATAATCACAAAATTGCTACCGTGCAACTTTAGACCATTAGATCATTAGCTTATAAAGTTGATCAATGAACATAAATTGGTCTTACGGGTCTCACGAAAAACCCTTGGTCTCACGTGAACGCAACTCTATATATATAAAATATGTATAATTTTCAATTACTAGATGGCCTTTTTGAGTGTCAAAATACACACACACACACACACACACACACACACACACACACACACACACACATATATATATATATATATATATATATATATATATATAGGGGTGTTTAGGATTGCTTATTTAAAACAACTTATGCTTTTGGTTATAAGTGCTTATTAACTTATATGGTATCAAACCGGAGTTTTGTAAAAAATGTTTGGATTAGCTTATA
The DNA here is from genome assembly GCF_001531365.2 of Cynara cardunculus var. scolymus. Classification (NCBI taxonomy): domain Eukaryota; kingdom Viridiplantae; phylum Streptophyta; class Magnoliopsida; order Asterales; family Asteraceae; genus Cynara; species Cynara cardunculus. Next base: position 16,168,900 of record NC_037538.1, read on the forward strand.
GCGGTACCAAAAAGTAATAAGCTGATAAGTTGTTTTTCAGTGTTTGGCAAATTTTGCTTATGTATGTAAAATGACAAAAAAGACAGTGTTTTATATTATTGACTTATGGAAGTGTTTGAGATTGCTTATTAACTTATTTGATTTTTTAACATGTAAAACTTTATTTTTCATCATTTAAAATAACATTTTTAACAAAAACTTATATCAATAAAATCAATAATTTATAACCAAAAAACTAACTTAATTAACAAACATTTGTACCAATACCATTAATAATTTATGACAAAAATAATAAATCTGATCCAAACAAACAAAAACAAAAAAAACCCAATCAATACAACTCACTGGATATACCCAACAAAGAGTTTGCACAACAACTTCAATCCACAATCAAACAAATAACCACCATATTTAGGGTTTTAGATGTGGGCGTGGGGGGTGGGTGTGTGTTGTGGAGAGAAGCGATGCGAAGGGAATGGAGGTGGAAGGGGGTTGGAGACAGTGGTGTGAGGCGAGATTGAAGGGGGAATCAATCAAGAAATTGGGAGAAAAAGAAAGCAATGAAAATTGAGAAACAACATAAAAGAATGAGAAGGAAAAAGGAAAAAATGTAGCAGGTGATGATTTCAGAATGAAGAGATTGATGGAGGGTAGAGGAGGAGATGGTAGAATTTTTGTAGAAGACGATGGGAAACGACCTGCGTATAAGCCCAAAAAAGAAAGCAACAGCTCTATGTCGCCATTGACAACCAAAAAGCTCGGTAACAGCGATGTTGGAGAAGAGTCGATAGAGAGTTATAAAGAGATATAAGGTATAAAAGATATTAACAGGGTTAAAATGGTAAACCGATAAAAGTTGATTTTGATAAGTCAGAATGGACTAACTTATCAAAAACTGCTTATTACCGATTTGGCACCGGTATAAGCAGTTTTTCTTTTTTCCAATCCAAACACTAAAGAATAGTTTATCACCGGTACAAACTGAAATAAGTCAAAAAACCCTCTAAATAAGCAATTCCAAACACCCCTATATATAATTCTAATTATTATATGAACCGTTATTTTTGGACCTTTATATCATCGTGACAACCGCTATATCAAATCACAATCATGACCATAATTTCAGATTTTGACATCTGTAACAGAATAAGCTTACTTCCTAAGTTCTTAATCTTTCAATGTGATGAATGCAAAGGTTGTGCAAACTGCAACTAAATTCTAAAGAAGAGGTAGAAAGGTAACTTTAAAACCAAATACATGACCTAGAGACAAAAAGATAACACTTCCAAAAACCGACCCCGTTCGGGTCAATTATTAAATACAAACTGAAATATATACATTCTAAGCATCTCAGTAACTAGTTTGAGAATCTGTTCGAAGATGGTCAAACTATCGATGACTTTGACTAGATCTACTTCTCATTGCATAGACAAATTATCCCGAGATAGGGGGCATCAGAAATGAGCCTATAGAAATATTCAATCCCATCTTAAAGTTTTTATCTTTTTTGGCAACTAGGGATGTGTCCACGCTAGTTTGCTTACACCTTAAAATCCCATGAGGCCTTGAAGATAACAGCCAAAAAAATCTTCAATGAACTTGAGGAGACTCGAACGGAGGACCACCTATGGGAAGGAATGTGAGCGGTGCGAATAAGCCAGATAGACCAATAAGCCTAATTAAGCCACAATTAAACAGCCCCTTAAAGTTGCTTTCCAAATATCAAGGCTTACATGAAAAGGTAAGATGATCTACATTGTACAAGTCCTAAAACATATATAATCAAAAAGAGTGATAGTGGTTGAGTATTTCTAACTAATTTGCATAACCAACTTACTTTACTAACTACTTACTACCATCACCAATCTCATCCATCAGAAAAGTAGAGCCTTATAACTGTTAAGGTAGAAGACAGTTTCAAAGAGGGCCATAAGAAGTAACCTAAGAGGGTATCGTAGAAAACGTAAGATGTGCATGCTTCAATGTTCAGGAATCTCAATAATAATCATGATAATAATAATTTGTTGTAATGTCACAAGGAAAATATCACCAAGTAAAACAAGCTCAAACATAAACATTCCAACAGTAACTTACATCGATCCTTCTTTCTGTTAGTTAATGAAGAAAAATGTAGCAGGTGTTATAACGGAAATGATGCACATAGTGACCCAAATGCCCATAATATAACACTTGACGATGTAGTGTTTTTATTCATGTTTGCATCATCGAAGAATAATGGTTTGTTTGCAACAAAAAAGTCAAAATAGGATGATTAGAAAGTCAATTAACATGGAAAGAACATAATTCTCATTGTTGCAGAAAAAGAAGTCTACTTTAAAATCTAAAACAAAACTCAAGACGATGTTAATGTACATGATCGAATACATATCAACAATATGACCATTTATTCAATCTGTTAGAAAAAAAGGGGGGGGGGGGGGGTAACTCATGAACATCAATTTTGTGCATTTGAACAGGGATTATTTCTGGGACAAAGAAAACTACCTTAAGACATGTTCATCAGCACATAACAAGCTTTCACGTATCTGTGTTCTTAGATATATACCTCATTTTTTATACACAAATGTTTGTAGTTCATTAATGTGTGAATCATATTCAAATGTATGGTTAAGTTGTTTACAAGCAATTAATCTTCAATTGACTACAAATTTGAACTTTCCTCAACAAATTCTTATAGTAGCCAAACAGCAACAAAAGTAAATAACCTCCTTTTGGTATATATAGTCACATTTCAGCATCACGGAACCAAAATGTCCACATAAGACAACCATCTAACATGGTGTTCCTTGCTATCTGATATCTTTTCGATTCATTCCACAGCCAACATTCAGCAGCCAAAGTTCTAAATTGGCAGCCTGGTTTTGTCAACAAAGATGTTATCACACAGCCAACATTCAGCAGCCAAAGTTCTAAATTGGCAGCCTGGTTTTGTCAACAAAGATGTTATCACCTCGAGTGGCACGCACACTATGGTACTTCAAGCCATATGCAATTCATCCCTTTACTAAAACAAGACATCACTAGTCTTACTGACGAACCATCTCATATGTTCCATGTATTCCTAATCCATCACGAGCATCTGCTCTTCGCTCCTTTCTCTTAGAAGCCCAAACCACTACTAAACCCTTAGTGGGCAGGTAAATGGTAGCAACAAGGTGTAATACATATAATATTTTAGGCAAACTCCTCTACTTACCTAAGATTTGCCAACAACAAAAGGGGAAAACAGCAAATTGTTCTAGAAGTGTCTCAAGATCTATATTATGGAAGCCCAACCTCCAACTAGTCAACTACTAGCATAGCAAAACTGACCATTGTGATATCAAATAAGAAAAATATTACAGTGATACAAAAGATAAAGATTCTATTTTTATTGGACAAATAAAACATGCCCTTTAAGTAAAGCCAACAACTGTAATTTAGAGAACCAGTATACAATGGTTCAAGTTGATCAACACAAAAATGAAACTCAAAACCCTATAAAACCCAAGCATATTTCAATTAGCATAGAACTGTTCACCTGTTTCATTTCCATTGCCACTCAAAACTTTGTATTGCGGAAGTACACAACTGCAACCGTAGCAATAGCAGCACCGGCAGTCGCTGCAACCACTGGCCAATCTAGCTTCAACCCCATCAGCGTCTTCTCATCACCATTGATGACGATACCTCTCTTAGCTCCCATGCCGTTGATATCCTCTACCGCTTTCTCCTTGAGAACACTATTAATCTTCTCGAGTGCTTCCAATTCTTCGCTTAATTGATCCAATTTTTGTTCCATTTCATTAACCTTCCTCTCGGATTTCTTCAACAGAACTTCCAAATCATTCTTCCCGATCTCTAACTCTTCTTTCTCCTTTTTCGACTTCTCCAAATCAGCACGACTCTTGACGATTACGGATTGGAACTCGTCGACCATACTGTTCAAACTCTGTATCTGGTCATCTTTCTCGCTGATTTTCACTTTAGCCTCTTCCTCAACCTTAGAACTCTCGCTCTTCTGACTACTTTCCCTCATCTCAAAAGCCTCAATCTTCTTCTCAAGTTCGCGAATTTGATTTTCCTCCTCCTTCAGTTTCTCGGCGTCTTCATTCAAACGCTCCAACAGCAAGTTCCTCTCCTTCTCGATAACAGCAAGTTTCTCCGATTTCTCCGATTCACTCGTCTTCAAGTCCTCCACCACTCGCTTCAATTCAGATAACTCAGCATTCGCTTCCTGTCCATCCGACATCGCCGTAATTAAATCATGTTGCAACCTCGATGCCTCAGTCTCCAGTTCAGCCGCCCTTGAAGCAATCGAACTCAACGCCCTCTTATCGGATTCAAATCCCTGGATCTCCTCCTCAAGTTCCTTGATTTTCTCCGTCGCCGATTCCTTATCGTTGATAAGTTGTTGCTTTTCTTGCTCAAGTATCGCAAGCTTTTGCGTCAATTTTTGAACACTTTGATGCATAGTTCCGTCGGAATCTACTTCCTTTACTGGTATTTCAACATCTACATCGCCGCCGGCGCCGTTTACCACCACTTCATCCGACATGGCTCTACTACCTTTTCTCTGCAGAAACGCTAGGGTTTGGAAGGTCTCAAATTACTTTTGATGCCCTCCAACATGCTTATACTATTATTCCTCACACCCATAAAGGAAACAAATCATGATTTTACCCGCAAAAAATCAATTTCATATTTTCGACATTTTTATATATACAAATTGCATAAATATACAAACAATTTTTATTTGATTTGCATTTTTATTTTACCAGAAGGGTATTTGTGCAATGCAACGAGATACATCTTGATTTTAATATTAGATTTTATTCTTTATCTCAGTCGATTTTATAATATGGTCTTATTTGATTTTGAAAATGCAATTATGTTTTTATTTTTGAATAAAATATAGATATCATAAAAATTTGACAAAAATATATCGATATTAGTATCAAATTAACTATTGAAAATTCTTATTTTTTGTGTAATTTTTTAATTCATCTTTTTATTATAATTTAATTTAGGTTCATTAATAAAGTAATTTATATTTGGTTTAATAATACAATTTTCTTATAAAAATAATAATTAATTATTTTGTTATAACTCGATAATTATACTAATTATATTTTATATTTTTATATTTTAAAATGAGATGTTTATCCTCTATTTGATTGTGTTTATCCGCATTTTGTTACACGAATTCAAATATGGATCTTTAATAAGTTGTACTTATGCATAATTTACTTGTAATCTTGAATTTTAAGTAATATGCATCAATATACAGTATTTCATTCATAAAAAATAGTTTTTAAGAGTTTTTGTCAAATGATTTATAATATAGTATAGATATAAAATATTTTCAAATATTTTAGCATTTAAATCAAAATATAGCATATAAATTAAAAATAAAAAGCTAATTAGATACGTTTTACTTCTATGTATATTTCTATATGTGTTACATTTAGAGTATAAAAATAAAAATTTAAAAACATGTTATATTAGATCTCATTTTTCTTTGTAATTTGTCGTTTTAAATAATACTAAGATTTATATAAAACTATCGTTTTATGTGAATCGAATAAATTTTAAATCTTAAGTACAAAATTTTGACAAAACATTGTGGAAAAAATAATTTATAGATAAAAATTAATTAAATCTACATTGATTTATTAATCAATTTTCAATTAATAACATTATTTGTTTTGTTAAATTTGATTATTTTAACTTTTAATAATGGTTAAAAAAATAATTTATAATTAATTTTTAGCAAATATTTTAAATTTTTTTTTTTAGCAAAAAAAAAGAAAATCAATTTAAAAGGTTATATGGATGAATGGCAAAGCTTTATTCTCCTTCTATCTTAGTGATGGACCACATGCTTCTTCTATTTTGTGTTGTATTCTTGAAAGTGATATCCCTCTTTATTTTAATTGGCACCCTACAAAAGTGTTTTTGGATTTTTAACGGGGTGTTTGGGATTGTTTATAAAAATAATTTATTGACTTATTTTGATTTGACATCGATAATGGACATTTTTGAGTGCTTGGATAAACAATTTATACCGGTGTCAAACCGATAATAAGGAGTTTTTGAAGAAGTTAAACTCTTCTGACTTATAATAAGTTGATAAGTACTTTTGTAAAAAATCATAAGTTATTTCAAATAAGCAATTCCAAACACCCTCTAAATAAATTCTCACAAAAAGAATTACTTTTGAAGCAATCATATCTATAATCTTATTATATATAAAAGCAGTATCGGGTTCCAATAAGAATGAAAGTTATAGCGAGAATAATAAGAATGGATCTCTATTACTAGATCAATCTTAATTGAAGAAAATCACTAAATCAATTCACTTTTAAAGCGTAATTCATAGGTTGTTTTAGAATTAAAGACAATTATTTGTATTCATATTATATGTAATAGTTATTTAAATTTATAAATAATAGGTTTTTTTTTCCTAAAATTGAGATTCTTTTAATTAATATATTATATTTTTTGATATTTATTTACCATCTTGTTTGTATTAATTAATATATTATATTATTAGAGATTTGTTTTCAATTATATTTTGAAAATATATAATTGATTAATCTTTCAATATGTCATTTTTGGTAATTTTACATGTTTATCGGCTAGTTTATGTGAAACATGATTTGTTTATTAACTACTAGTTAGTTTATCAGTTATCAGCTAGTTTGTCAAACATAGCCTTAACAGAGACATAAGATAGCACCGTAGATGCAACATGCTCAATTGCAGGCGTTGTTTGACGAGTTCATGAGCAAAATCCCCCCTCCTAGCTTAGTTATTTGAACGAACGGGTAAATATAAATTGATATTTTTTATATATTTATGTGTATTTTATGCATACATTATGCACATTTATAAAAGAAAATATCAGATTTTTGAACCGTTCTATAAATGAAATATTTTTTTTTTGACGAATATGCCCTTGGCAATAGTTAATGGGTTGTCAGCAATCCATCGCTAATGGGCTGTCGGCAATCTATCACTGATTTCTCCATTCAACAACCCATCGGTGAAGTATGGTTATCGTGAATCTTTTGGTGAAGATTAAACCGACAATTTTAGAAATCAATGTTTCAGAAATAAAATAATTAGAAAATTGATGTGGCACTTTAGAAATCAGTGTTTCAGTTACACTGAAATTAAACTTGGAACTGAAAAAAGAAGATTAAACCGACATTTATAAGATATAATGCTATTGGATTTGTGAAAACAGCTAAAAACAAGCTCTAAAGAACACAAAGCCTAAATTAGAATGTTATCGAATACAAAACAGCCTAAAAACATTCAATATTGTTTGGATATGCAATAACTTTTAGAATCGATTATATATGTGATATTGAATATTTAAAATAATATAATAAATGTGCAATGATAAGTATTTATACTGCGTGTGAATGCGATTCTGGTGATTAAAGTTGAAATAATAAACCTCTGATAATGTTGAGTAATTCCCAAATTTTAATTATTTAAGAAAGTAATAGGTAAATAAAGATATATAAGCAATATAAATTTTGGCTTTCTACCAAAGGGTCATTGGTCCATCATTAGAGCCGAGCCTTCTAACAAGTTAATGGTTTAAACCTCATCAAATACGAGGAGTGTATGTAATTATTTTTAGATAATGAATTATACATGGTTTCAGTGTTATTTTGGGGGTATGAAGTGTATCCATATTTTATGGTTTTGTTATCTTGGATCTTATCCATGTCTTGGAATTTGGATATTAGAGTTTTTATCTATATTTTCAGTATTTGAATATTAAATCTTATTCACGATTTGAGTGGGTATTGGGTTTTGATTTCATGTTAAACGAGTGCTTTGATTGACGAGTTTTTATTACGAAAATGGTGGGGTTTTTGAAAGATTCGCTTTTATATCTAATACATTTCATTTTGGAAATTGTTATATAGCATTCTTTCAGTTTTATAGTTTTATATAAATGTTGAAAACTGCTTGAACTCATTAGACGTTAAACCTTACGCTTTTTTATTTGTCAGCATGTCCATCAAGGCCTCATGGGACAGTACAAGCGACACTTGAGCAAAGTCGAATACTAGTCAGAGACTCATGGATGACCTAAATCTTTTGGACATTTTCGTATCATTGGAAATAGCAACTTTCGGTGAGGGTTATTGTAACACTGGTCGTAACCTAGTTTTGTTCGGAGTTAGATTCTAAGTCGTTGACTTTGACTTTATTGTATCCTTATATGTAACTATGAATCAAGAGAATTGTATTAACTTCAGTATTTTATCAAAAGAAAAAATAAATTAGTCGTTATTTCCAAGATTTGAAGGTGTTACAGTCCAACACACTTTCACTAATGGATCACCAATGGAAGAATTCACCATTTCCGACAGATTTCCGACAGTTTTGTACGTTGTTAAAAGGCTCCAGAATTATAGTTTTTAAATTTTGTTAAAAACCAAAATTTTGTTTTTTTATACGAGAAAATTCATTACCTTTCATTCTTAGTTTATAAAAAACATTGCATCCCGTTACATTACATGAATACACAACGATTGGAACAAAATACGACCTAAGACGACAAACCCCCTAACTTAAATTTCTAAGTAAACCCTATCTATATTAATTATACTAGAAGGGTACTCATGCAATGCAGCGAGATACATTTTCATTGTAATGTTTCGTTTTATTTTTTGTCTCTTTTGATATAATATGGTTTATGTGGTTTTGAAAAAGATAATGTTTACATTTTTGAATAAAAATAAATTTAAAGATATCATAAAAATTTGAAAAAATATATCGACATCAATATCAAATTAATTATTTAAAAGTGCTCATTTTTATATAATTTATTTAATTCAACTTTTTATTATAACTTAATTTAGATCTAATAGCGAATTAATTTATTTTTTGTTTAATTATATAACTTTTTATAAATATAATAATTATGTTATAACTCAATAATTATCCTAATTATATTTTATATTTTTTATATTTAAAATAAGATGTTTATCATCTATTTGATTATGTTTATCTACAATTAGTTACACGAATTCAAACATAAGTAATATGAATCAATAAACAATATGCATCATAAAAAATTGTTTTTAAAATTTTTTATCAAATATTTTATAATATAATACAAATATCTAACTATATATTATTTTTTTTAATTTAAAGTTAGTGGAAAATTATGGACCACTACTTGAAATTCAAGCCATCGAATACCTCTGGTTCTAAATCATCTCAATTCACACGGAAAACCCCAAACTCATTTGAATCGGAAACCTAAAATGATCAGCAACAACAACTCAAAACAAAAGCTTAAGAAAAATCCTTTTCCCTATATTTACTACAATAAAATCAGGTTTATAGGACACTCAAATTTTAAGTGTCTAAATAGACCTCTTTATAGGACTTAGTTTACATGACCAAAAAAATAAAGTGAAAGGTGTTGTATTAAGTTTATATGACGTTTTTTGACGTCGTAATAAGTTTTTTAGGACACTTTTAATAGAAAATGTCTCATTATCAACTTTATAGAACACTATTTGAAAAACTATCCTATAAAAACAAGTGTCCTATAAAAAAATGAGTTTATAGAACACTTTTTCAAAAGTGTCCTATAAAGTTGTTAATGCGACACATTGTATTAAAAATGTCCTAAAAAACTTATTAAGACGTCCAAAAACTTCATATAAACTTATTACAACATATTTAGATAGGACACTTTATATTTTGGTCTTATAAAACGGTCCATTGAGACACTTAAAGATTGAGGGTGTTCTATAAACCCAATTTTGTTGTAGTGAGAAGGCAAAAAAAAATCATTTTTAACCACAAGGGTGGTGCCTGGTTAGTTTGAGCTTGGCTCCAAAGATCAAAAGTATCAGGAGGTCTCATGTTCAAATCCAAGAAGGAATAAAAATCCCCTTGTGGCCACGGAGGTTCAAATACGGTGACTTCGGGCTATCTGCAAAGCAGGTGGTCGTTCTAGAATTAGTCGCCTCGCATAAATTATGACTAAATAATTTTCATAATTAAAAGAAGCTCTTTAATTGTTGTTCATAACTGACAAGATTTCATGTTTGTATTGGGTTTGATCCTTTATGAATACCGAAACTAATTAAGGTTGAATCTAATGATATATAATCATTGATCATCATGGCTTTTTTGTATCACCACATGATTCCTTAATTAGTTCACAGTTATTCTGCTGGGCTGAACGCTTCAGACAGTTGCCTTCCACACTCTAGGTTTTATCATTTCTTCATCAGCACCCACTTCGAATGTTGGTTCTACCCTTTGTTTTTCGACAGAAAGAAACACAATAGATAATTTAAACGATGAAACAACAATGCTCCAACTTATGATTCATATATATGCACATATATTATGTTTATTATTGTCTTCACATCCAGAGGAGATATGTATATATATATATATATATGTATATGTCAATATGTATAATATATATATATATATATATCACTTATCCAAGAACCCTAACCGCTAGCTGCAACTGATTATGGATCCATTTATAAGTATACAACAGGATGCATACCAGATAAACAACTGACTGATCAAAGCTTGGCATTAGAATCGACACCAATGATCCAACCAGCAAATACCCAAACACAACTTTCCCATGTTGTGCAATATTGACATATACATGATTACTCAAACAAAACATCTCTTCTGCATCATGTGACACACAGTATATGAGTAGGCTCATGAGTGCAACTTGGATCGTTTTCGGATGCGTTTTATACGGGTGATCGGGCATGAGTTGTAGAAAAGCCAGAAGGGATGGAACGATGAATGTGAGAGTGGTGTAGTAGAAAAAAGATTGTGGTGGTGGTCGTTTAAGATGGAGTTTCATGTTGATCCAAGATTTCTTGATTCCCAGCTGTGAAACATAATGGATCCAGGGCTTGTTGATTTGTTGTGAGAGAGGTGTAGCCATTGGGAGACTGAGACTGAGACTGAGACTGGTATGGTGGTGATTTCAATTGGTTCATCATTTAGGTTTGGATTTATAGTTGGGTGCATGCATGGACTGGACGCAGAAAGGAGTGAGGCCAAACACCATAATGTTTATGAAGAATTTTGCCTTTTTTGTTTGTGCATTATGACTAATTGTGCCACTTTTGAACCACGTAGATGGGTGGTGACTGATTGGTTTGAGTTTAAGATCCAAAGATCAAAAATGTCTGGAGGTCTCACGTTTAAATCCAAGGAGGAATAAAAATCCCCTTTTAGCCATGGAGGTTCAAATGCGGTGACTTCGGACTATCTGCTTTACAGGTGGTCGCTCTGGGATTAGTTGGCTCGCATAACGGGTTAGATATCAAGGTTAATTAAAAAAACATGCTTTGAAGATATACTTTTTAGAGTATTAGTTTCTATGTTAGACTAGGGGTATGTTGTTTTTCTTACCTTAGTTTTTTGTTTAATTTACTTAATGTTGTTGCTTACTTCTGATTCGATTTTCTTTGTTTCGGCTTCTTTTTGAACCCTCTGATGTTCCTTCTATTTCTTTTGGGAAGCTATCCATCTTTTTCGTACACTTCTTATAAGCGAGGTCTTCACAAAAACAACCGTTCTACATTTTAAGAGAGTAGATGTCAAACCTGAGTACATTTTACCCTTCCCAGCAAACCTCTTCAAGTGCAATATATTATTTTCGTTTCGTTTGTTTCGGTAATTTGAAAACTAGTTGTGTAACTGTGCAATACACCGAGAGGTAAGATTCTATGAAAAACCGAGAATGAAAACATTAATGCAACTTCTTATTCAAAAAGAAATCCATAATTTATGTTTGAACAAAATAATAATTTACAAATATGTTTTGCAAATATGAAGACTCGTAGGAAAAACCCAACAAAAATAAATCGATACGAGTGTTAATTTACATGTACAAAACGTAACTTATATCAATTTTAATGATTGAATATCTTATGTTTAAAGATAATGGACTATGATATTGTATTTGAATATATTTATCAATTGATTATTAGTTAGTTTTTATATTAGAAATTTAAAAAGCTAAATATATACATATGTCACCTTAACAAAATTGGGTTTATAGGACATTCCTAATTTTTAAACGTCCCAATAGACATCTTTATAAGATTTAGTTTATAGGACCAACAAAATAAAGCGTCATATTTAAAGGCGTTGTAAAAAGTTATATGATTTTTTTTGACGTTGTAATAAGTATTTTATAACATTTTTAATATAAAATGTTTCATTAACAACTTTATAGGACACTATTTGTCCTATAAAAACAAATGTCTTATAAAAAATTGAGTTTATAAGACATTTTCTCAAAAGTGTTCTATAATGTGACACTTTGTATTAAAAATGTCTTAAAAAACTTGTTAAGACGTTCAAAAGCGTCATATAAACTTATTACAACACCTTTAAATAAGACGCTTTATATTTTGGTCCTATAAATTAAGTCTTATAAAGCAGTCTATTGAGATGTTTAGAGATTGAGGGTGTCATATAAACCCAATTTTGTAAATTAATGTACCATATATGAAAATTTAACCGATAAATTATAATTTGAATATAAATGCAAATTTTATTGAAAGTGAAAGTATCAAGGTAAAGCAAGAAAACGATGGGGAGGCATGACACCTGTTTTGTTGACTTACTCATATTGATTAAACCGCATATTTCAAAGCAGTCCAGTCAAGATGCTTTTGTTAGCACGTACTTAGAATGAGAATAAAATTAGTTTGAATTAAATATCATTGTAAGTAATTTTTTAATTTTAAAATTTATTTATTTGTCTTAATTTTGTTGTTAATATATTAAAAGCATACAAAGATAGCAGTGGTTCTTTAGGTAGAAAACCAAGTACATATATGTTTCATTAAATAAAATACAACATATATATATATATATATATATATATATATAGGGATGAGTTTACGTGAGACCAAAGGTTTTTCATGAAACCTGTAAGACCAATTTATGTTCATTGATCAACTTTATAAACTAATGATCTAATGGTCTAAAGTTGCACGGTAGCAATTTTGTGATTATTGAGAAGTCTCGTGGCAATTTTGTGATTATGAATGTTCAGATTGTAGATCTAATCCAAGGGTTGAAAATTGGTCTTACGGGTCTCACAAAAAACCTTTGGTCTCATATGATCCCAATTCTCTCTCTCTCTCTCTCTCTCTATATATATATATATATATATATATATATGGGCACATTTAAGGAAGAACTGACTAGTTTGTGGTAACCGTAAGATCCAATTTTAACCATAAATCAATAGATAAATTAGAAAATTTATAATTTCGGTAATTTTGAATTAAAATTTTAATGCAAGGACATTTTAGTTATTTTCTCTCCTCTCTCCTCTCTTCTCTCTCCGTCCCCCGTCCTCCGGTGATACCACTGTGATACCTAAAAATATTGACTCTGTTAAACAAAAGACACAGTGTAATACCTAAGCACATATAAGATGCATTGTGATACCACTGTGTTACATCTCCGATCGACCACACAAACGACCTCAGTGTGATACCTAAGCACATATAAGATGCATTATGATACTACTGTGGTATCACCGGCGGACGGTGGCCAGATGCCTGGTGACGGAGAGAGAAGAGATGAGAGAAAATACTTAAAATGTCCTTACATTAAAATTTTAATTCAGAATTACCAAAATTATAAATTTTCTAATTTATCTATTGATTTGTGGTTGAGATTGGATCTCATGGTTACCACAAACTAATTAGTTATTATTTGATTAAGCCCCTATATGTGTGTATGTGTGTGAGTGTTTTACTAAAAAAAGTAGAAACATGTAATTGCTTATTGTGCTTAGCAACATGATTAATGATACCTTTTATATTTGGACCAAGACTCGAATATGAAAATAAGCAAAAGGACAAGAACTTCTTGGAAAAGCAGTAAAAAGGATAATAAGTCAATGCTTAATGTTTACTTGATTCAAAATATTTATATCAATGACTAAGTTTTAGATTTGGTCCCTTGGCCTTTTGATTTTCTTGCCTTTGATCCTTAGATTTATTTCATTACACAAAATCCTTATGGCATGTATTTTCTGCTGGTTTCAGTACTTTTCTCTAACATCGCAAATCTTCTTCCCGTTAACTAACTCCCCATGCACTTCCACAGGTAGGTAAAATGGTCATGTTATTTGGTATTTAAAACAAAAACAAACACCAATGGTGTAATGGCGTTAATTAACTTCCCTCTTTGCACATCTCTAATGGTGCACTACATCTTCTCTTTGGTCTTATTTGTTGCTTCCAATCTTTATACATATGTGTTGGTGCACAATTTGCTCGAGATTGGTTTACGATTCCAGTTCGAGACCAATGATAAATGATGAAGATGAAGATTCTTTGGTGATCTCTCTAAAGATGTTCTAAATAAGTAGATCCCATTGGAGGAAATCCGGGTTCTGAAAGGGATTCATACATTTTTTGTTCGGTTGAGAGTAAGAGAGAATGATGAAGATATGATTGAGAAAAGTGTGGATGTGGGTTTTGTATTGCCCCATCCCTCCCTCCCTCCCTCCCTCCCTTTCTATCTCCATTGTGTACTAATCCACACTTGTGTAAATGAAGGTAGGTCCCAACAACTTAGATTTTAGGTTTTCATTTCATTTGATTTAGATACATGGGTAATAGTTCATACAAAATTGTTGTATATGTTGTTGGTGATTTTAGTAAATCATCAAGTCATTTTGTGTAGTTGGACTCACAAGAGAATGAAGAGGTGTTGGTAGTTAAGCTAAAATACAAGTCAGGAGGTGCAAGATGGACATTCACATAAGCTAGCTAGAATCCAAGATTCCTAGATGTTTCCATATGGTAGGGGGTCAAGGGGTTGTGCCCCCCGGCAGGGTCGAGGGGCAAAGCCCCTAGCGTTAACAGGGTCCCCCTTGCAAGGTTTGATAAATTTAAGTGGTTATTCATCCATGTTTCAGTAACACTAATGAATATCCTATTAGTAGCACCGATGAGGGTGAGTATGTGCCATCAGTGACATGGATCAGTAGATGCATCTACTTATGTTGATCAGTGTTCCATACTGATACTAAAGTTGGTCAGTGGCACCATTACCTACTGATGTTAAAGTTGGTTAGTGGCAACGTTACCCTCTGATGCTGAAGTTGGTCAATGGCAATACTATCCATCGATGCTTTTTATTTATGGGTTCACCCATTGCAGTTTATAAAATGTTTACTCATTGATGTTAGCCATTGATAATGATATGTGGATACACGCACTCATACCATGAGTTCATAATTGCTTTGTAACCACTCATAACCGCCCAATAATTGCTTATAAAATCTGATAATCATTTATCTTTGATGGGGCATTCATTCGTGGTTCTAATGTAGGACTGCCACCATTTTCTCATTCTGCCAAAATCATTAGTGTGATCTGAGATTATCTTTGAGCAAATTTCGTGAAACCATATTGTAAATGGTCGAAATATTACTTAAGGAAAGTGATGACATGATCTCAGATTGTATCCAAGTTCTTTTCCTGTGATTTCTCACAGGTTCTTTGGATTTGTAACTATAGTTTGTGATATGATGGTCAAATGAATCGAGGGTGGTTGGTGTTTGTGACATTCTGTCATTTCAGAAACCTCAGGTTAGCACTTTATTATAGATTCTATATTTAGAATTATAAATTTATTAGGATCTAGTCATGGTGGTTAGAGTTCATCTGACTTAGTTCCCAAGTTTAGTTTGGAAGATCACACCTTGACGGGTAACCGATAAAGTTAACTTGTGTAATGCCAAATATTTTAGTAATTCTCCAAATAAAATAAAGTTGATATTATAAACTTTTAAATAAAAATACAAAAATCTCATTTGAATGTCCACATAATTTATAAAAAAGGGGAGTTTTGGAACTAATAGTGTTATTTTATTTATGTTGGGTAAATTATAGTGGGTTTATTTTTATTAAGAAAAATAAAAGTTTTATTTGGGTTTGGGCCATTAAAGGCCAGCACATTTCCTTGTTTAAAATCCTTATATATATACCCCATATCATTTGAAAAACTTTCATTTCCAAATTCTCAAACTAAGCATTTCATCTCTCTAAAACAAACCACCCTCCAGCCAATTCCTTCAAGCAAATCTTCAGGAAAATTCTGTCAATCGTTGAAAAATAATCAAGATTTTAAGACAAATGTATGATTCTAGTTATCTTACCCTTGTAAATAACAACAATTTTCATCTTCCTACTCCCACTTCTTGGCTTTTTAGTTAAATTCTGGAAAGATAAAGATGGAAGATTATTCATCAAAGACATGAGAATGTCTTCAAAAATGATGATAATCCATAATCCATATTCTTTGATTTTTAAGAAAGTAGGAAAAAGCCCATTTGCATGCGAAGTCTGATCATGTAAAATATGTTTTGAAGTATGGAAGAATCTTGCATGCATCCCAAATTGATTTGTACATCTTCAAAATTTAATGAAATCGGAAAATAATTTCTGAAGACTAACCGTTTTTTGTAGTTTTAAAATCTTCAGAAAGTGTTGAGTAAATGGTTGTCACTCGAAGAGTGTGCAATCTGTTTTGGGGGCTGTGTAATTCTATATTGTAGGGTAATAATGTGCAATTTAAACCCGCTCAAAAATTCTTGATATTTGGAATAGTCGGCTTAGCTCATGATTTGGAATGATGTAAAAAGTGGACATAAAAATGATTTTTGGAAGGTTCCCACTTTTAGTGATTGGTAAAACCCAAAAATATTTGGAACATAATGAATAATCTGTCCAAAAATCAGCTTTTGAGTAAAGGATTTTGATTTCTTTTAATTTATATAAAGATTGAGCTGTTTTTAGAATAAATAATAAAATATCAACTTTATTTTATGGAAATCCGATGGCATTACATAGGATGCAACTAGGCTTTATCCTTGTCAATGACCCATAAGTGATCTAAATACTGGATGTTGGTCTGTTTAGAAAGTTAGGGCGGGCGTTGAAAGCTTCAGACGTCATCTTCTTGGATATTCATCGTCAAACCAGTGAGTCCTCACGGCCCCACTTTTAATGCTTTGTTTATTTTCCAAATAAAGTCCCCGTCCGTAAACGCTACTTATTAACGCGGGAATGTCCCCGGGCCGTGGTATTGTGGATAGCCGCTATTGTGTTGACAGTCCCACCCAGAAAGGGATGCACATTACCTATGTTTTATTGGTCTAATCATGTGGAATTTGGACCACCGCTGAATTAGTACTACTACGAACTGTGTGACCTAAGTATGTGTACGGGCTACTTATGGTCGTTCGTAAAATAATGGGGCACGTTGG
This sequence comes from Cynara cardunculus var. scolymus, assembly GCF_001531365.2. Lineage (NCBI taxonomy): Eukaryota > Viridiplantae > Streptophyta > Magnoliopsida > Asterales > Asteraceae > Cynara > Cynara cardunculus. Next base: position 16,186,241 of record NC_037538.1, read on the forward strand.
TCAGGTAAGGCTCAGTAGCGTCTCAAGTTTATACATCATGGTAGATTTACATTTATTCAGTGCAAAAAGTTATGTATAAGTTTGCAAATAATTGGTTTATGCATTAAAATGTTTTATGCATGTGAAAACCCGTGAGCTCACCAACTATTTGTAGTTGACTCGTTTTATGTTTCATGCTTTTCAGGTAACAAGTAAGAGATGAAGTACTTTGGGAGCATACTCGTGGCAACACCGATTAAATTCGAAATGGAAGTTTCTATTTTGTAAAAGAAGTATTTATCAAAATTTGTTTATAATGTTAAACTCGATTTATTTTTGTAAAATCTGAAAGGTGTTATTGATTAACTGTTGCTGTGACTCGCTTACCTGTTACATCTCGTGTTTCCGCTTTAGCAGGGTGTGACAGATTTGGTATCAGAGCTTCAGTTATAGAGAACGCTGGTTTTCCTTAAAAACCATCGACTATAACAAAAAAAAATTCAAAATGGAATTTTCAAGTAATCTGGAATCATATGATTTTAAAGCGGGTCACATTATTATATGTCGATTAAACAAAGTCTGATCACCTGTGTTTAACTTACATATAATAAGAAGAACTTAATCGGTTGTACTAGAGATATGCTCTCGTAAAGAAATTGTTATGAAAAAAAAGCTTGATTTTATGTGTTATACTCACTATGAATATCCATTGCCCTAGACCGACCAGAGACGATGGGTAGAAAAACCCTTATTTTGTTAAGTGTCCATGTTGGACCAGAAGCTCTGGTTAGAAAGGACCAGAGGCAATGGAATAGAAATTTCGTAAAATTATTAAGTGTTTAAGTGGCACCAGAAGCTTTGGTTAGATTGACCTAAGGCAATGGAATAGAAATTCCATAAAATTATTAAGTGTTTAWGTGGYAYYAGAAGCTCTGGTTAGAAGGACCAGAGGCAATGGGATAGAAATTCTATAAAATTATTAAGTGTGTATGTGGCACTAGAAGCTCTGGCTAGAAGGACCATAGGCAATGGAATAAGAATTCCTTAAGTTTGGTAAGAGTTCATGAATGTACCAGAAGCACTGATGAGAAGGAAACCAGAGGTCGATGGACCAGAGATCCATTGATCTGTTAAGTATGAGAAACCAGAGGATAGATGGAGGAGAAATCCATCCTTACTCTAAGTATGGATGTAGAACCAGCGATCGATGGAGTAAAATTTCATTGATCTGCTTAGTCTAAATGTGGAATCAGCGGACCGATGGGCAGAATATCTAATACTTTTCTATATAAGATGAAACGAGAAGCTCTGGTCATGGAACCAGAGGCTCTGGTAGTACAACCAGAGACTTTATATTTAGAGGGTCTAGCTTGATTGCCACCCTTAGCTTTGCTTAGAAGTTTTGGTTATATCACTAAGTATTTAAAGATGGTGCATTTAGTAATTAAGATTATTAATATCGTAGATCACTATGGCGTCATTCGATCCTAGTGAATACTCAGTCGATGAATCCGGTTATGTGGTTGGCCACTCTAGAAGAAACTCAGCCCACAATGAAGAGATAGACCCATATGAACAGGAGGACACTGCGACTAATGGAGCATCTGCCTCTCCACAACCATCCTTCCTACCCCCATCAGAGCCAGCACCCGATGTTCCACCACGAACCTATCATGGCTCAAGGATCAGAGTCACGCCAAGGAAGAGCATTCCACTGCCGTAATGTGTGGCATTTGAGTACTCTGTTAGAGTCATAGGAGAGACATCCCGACCATAATTGGGGAGCAGGATAACTCAAGTGGTGACCGGGGTACCTGCGTCCTGCGCCCAAGGCATGAATCCGGCTGAAAGAGAATGGGTAAGGAGAATTGCATATGATATGCAAGTGCACCAGACCCGGCTGGGATACCACCATCACATCCTAAACAACATGTCCGATGTGATGGAAGCACACCATCAGCGCATGTTGAGGAACACGGACGCCGTCGCTGCAGCAAGGAGGGAAATAAGGAGGTTGTACAAATGGTTGGTAGTAAGTGGAGTGATGATGCTAATTTTGGGAATAGTGATAGGATGGATGTTGTTCTAAAAGAAGAATTAGTGGTAGGATGCCCACTCTTTTGCATAGAAACTCACCATCCTGTTTTGTGACTATAACCATCTTTGAATGCATAATATCTTTTTGGGAAATGCTTATTTATGACAATTCATGGTGTGTACAAGATTAATCTATTCTGATTATGTAAATGCTTAAATAATATCCATGCGATGAACACTCTTGGCATCATTCAAATGACTGGAAGCTATCATTCTTGTTATTGCCATAAAAATGACGAATTCCCTTCTGACTTAGGCCTAAAAAGATGCCGCCAAGGAGAGAAAATCCCGAGATTGCACGACTTGTGTCAGAGCAACTTCTGGCCGCACTCCCCAACATAGTCAGTCAAGTGGCTGCTGGCATGAATGCTAACCAACCAAATAATCCAGAGCTGAGGGCGGCTAGGGAATGCACATATAAATCTTTTAGATCTTGCAACTCGAAAGAATTCCATGGAACCGCAGGAGCAGTAGGATTACTCTCATGGCTCGAGAGCATGGAATCAGTTCTTCACATTAGTAAGTGTACTGAAGGTAATAAAGTAGAATATGCGGCATGTTTGTTACAAGGAAAGGCACTTACCTGGTGGAATACGTTGGTACAAACTAGGGGTCGGGAAGCGGCTAACCAGCTTTCTTGGGACGAATTTAAGAAACTGCTCAAGGATGAATATTGCCCAAGAAGTGAACTCCAAAAGTTAGAAATGGAGTTATGGAATCATGAAATGAAAGGAGAAAATATAGCTACTTATACGGCCCGATTCCATGAGTTAGCGAATCTAGTACCACAWTTAGTGACACCRGAGGAAGTCCGCATTGAGAGGTATATTTGGGGATTGTCCCCARARATTAGAGGAAACATTACCTCRGCAAATCCAAAGACTCTTCAGGAGGCAATAGACATTGCCACCAAGCTCACGAATAATGCRATTCGATCAGGAGAATTTKCCAAGGGAAAAAGAAAAATGGAGGAGCAGGGGAATCGAAGGTCTGGGGGAAAATATGACAAGCATAGGAGAGTGGTAGGAAATTTTGGGGTACAAACTCAGGCAGTAAATCAAGGAGGCACGACTAAGTGTAATAGATGCAAATATCCACACCAGGGGAATTGCATCATTTGTCGAAGATGCCACCTAGGGGGTTATACAACAAAGGACTGTCGAAGACGATTATGCTTCGATTGTGGGAGCCCAGATCATATGAGGAATGTATGCCCAAGGAGGAAACAAGGAGCAAATGCAAGCCAAGCCCGACCAACCAGTCAAGGAAACCCTGAAGATCAGGCACGGGACAAAGCGTTTGAGATCGGAGCCAAATAAGCTAGATATGATCCCAATGTGGTTTCAGGTACGTTTCTTTTGAATAATGAATTTGCATCCGTTTTATTTGATTCAGGGGCAGATAGGAGTTTTGTATCACTAGATTTTAAGCCTAAGATTAACTTAAGGCCCCAAAGGTTGGAAGAAGCTTACGTAATTGAGTTTGCTAATGGCCAAGAAATTAAGGCTAAAGACATAATATAGGATTGCACTCTAAGTTTAGCCAATAAGGATTTCAGCATAGACCTTATACCGATTGAACTAGGAAGTTTTGACATAGTTATCGATATGGATTGGCTATCCAAAAATCAAGTTGAGATTGTCTGTTCAGAGAAGACTATCCGGATTCCTCAAGATGAAAATGACCCAATTGTGATTCAAGGAGACAAGTCAGATCGAAAAATTAAGATAGTATCTTGCATGAAGATGCGAAAGTACTTGAAGAAGAATTGCGCTGCATTTCTGGCACATGTGATTGATGGGAAGGTCAAGGAGAAAAGTATTGAGAATTTCCCTGTAGTTCGGGAGTTTTATGACGTATTTCCTAAGGATTTACCAGGACTACCCCCGCAAAGACAAGTCGAATTCGGTATCGAC
>NC_037538.1:16191897-16194861 GCF_001531365.2 Cynara cardunculus var. scolymus
AAAAAGGACGTTGCTTTGTACGTAAGTCGATGTTTAACCTGCGCAAGGGTAAAAGTTGAACATCATAAACCGTCTGGTCTTCTTCAGCAACCAGAGATTCYCCAATGGAAGTGGGATCAGGTATCAATGGATTTTGTTACAAAGTTACCTAGAACTAGGAAAGGATATGACTCAATTTGGGTCATAGTAGATCGACTTACGAAATCCGCACACTTTTTACCTGTTCGAGAAGACTTTAGTACGGAAAGGTTTGTGCAGTTATATATCAATGAAATCGTATCGCGGCATGGAGTACCTATTTCCATCATATCAGATAGAGATAGCCGTTTTACTTCACGATTATGGCAATCAGTTCAAAAGGCACTAGGCACGAGGCTGGACTTGAGCACTTCCTATCATCCTCAAATGGATGGGCAAACGGAAAGGACAATCCAGACGCTAGAGGATATGTTACGAGCCTGTGTGATAGACTTTGGAGGCAGTTGGGATACTTATCTGCCATTGCTTGAATTTTCCTACAACAATGGATATCACACCAGTATCCAATGCGCACCATATGAAGCCTTGTATGGGCGTAAATGTAGATCCCCACTCAGCTGGTTGGAAATTGGTGACAGACAGCTGACTAGGCCTGACATTATCTAGGAGACAACCGAAAAAATCTCAATCATCCAAGAAAGGCTTAAAGCTGCGAGAGACCGTCAGAAGAGCTACGCTGATAACCGAAAGAAACCCTTGGAATTTCAAGTGGGTGATAAAGTCCTCTTAAAAGTATCTCCATGGAAAGGGATTGTACGCTTCGGAAAGAAATGAAAACTTAGCCCAAGGTACGTTGGCCCATTTGAAATATTCGAAAGAGTAGGACCTGTTGCATACAAACTAAGCTTACCCCCAGAGCTTAGTGCCATCCATGATACATTTCATGTATCAAACCTTAAGAAATGTTTAACCAACGAAACATTGGTTCTACCTTTGGAAGACATTCAAATTAATGAACGGTTACGCTTCATTGAAGAGCCGATTGAAATCCTCGACCATAAAGTCAAGCAATTGAGGCGTAGCAAGATTCCAATTGTAAAAGTTCGTTGGACTTCGAGGCATGGACCGGAGTACACGTGGGAAAGAAAAGATTTCATGAAAAGCAAGTATCCCCATTTATTCTCAAGCTAGTCATGATCTGGAATTGACGAATAAATTTCGGGACGAAATTTTTTTGACATGGGAAGACTGTGACATTCTGTCATTTCAGAAACCTCAGGTTAACACTTTATTATAGATCCTATATTCAGAATTATAAATTTATTAGGATCTAGTCATGGTGGTTAGAGTTCATCTGACTTAGTTCCCAAGTTTAGTTTGGAAGATCACACCTTGACGGGTAACCGATAAAGTTAACTTGTGTAATGCCAAATATTTTAGTAATTCTCCAAATAAAATAAAGTTGATATTATAAAATTTTAAATAAAAATACAAAAGTCTCATTTGAATGTCCACATAATTTATAAAAAGGGGGAGTTTTGGAACTAATAGTGTTATTTTATTTATGTTGGGTAAATTATAGTGGGTTTATTTTTATTAAGAAAAATAAAAGTTTTATTTGGGTTTGGGCCATTAAAGGCCAGCCCATTTCCTTGTTTAAAATCCTTATATAAATACCCTATATCCTTTGAAAAACTTTCATTTCCAAATTCTCAAACTAAGCATTTCATCTCTCTAAAACAAACCACCCTCCAGCCAATTCCTTCAAGCAAATCTTCAGGAAAATTCTGTCAATCGTTGAAAAATAATCAAGATTTTAAGACAAATGTATGATTCTAGTTATCTTACCCTTGTAAATAACAACAATTTTCATCTTCCTACTCCCACTTCTTGGCTTTTTAGTTAAATTCTGGAAAGATAAAGATGGAAGATTATTCATCAAAGACATGAGAATGTCTTCAAAAATGATGATAATCCATAATCCATATTCTTTGATTTTTAAGAAAGTAGGAAAAAGCCCATTTGCATGCGAAGTCTGATCATGTAAAATATGTTTTGAAGTATGGAAGAATCTTGCATGCATCCCAAATTGATTTGTACATCTTCAAAATTTAATGAAATCGGAAAATAATTTCTGAAGACTAACCGTTTTTTGTAGTTTTAAAATCTTCAGAAAGTGTTGAGTAAATGGTCGTCACTCGAAGAGTGTGCAATCTATTTTGGGGGCTGTGTAATTCTAGATTGTAGGGTAATAATGAGCAATTTAAACCCACCCAAAAATTCTTGATATTTGGAATAGTCGGCTTAGCTCATGATTTGGAATGATGTAAAAAGTGGACATAAAAATGACTTTTGGAAGGTTCCCACTCTTAGTGATTGGTAAAACCGAAAAATATTTGGAACAAAATGAATAATCTGTCCAAAAATCAGCTTTTGAGTAAAGGATTTTGATTTCTTTTAATTTATATAAATATTGAGCTGTTTTTAGAATAAATAATAAAATATCAACTTTATTTTATGGAAATCCGATGGCATTACATATGATGCAACTAGGCTTTATCCTTGTCAATGACCCATAAGTGATCTAAATACTGGATGTTGGACTGTTTAGGAAGTTAGGGCGGGCGTTGAAAGCTTCAGATGTCATCTTCTTGGATATTCATCGTCAAACCAGTGAGTCCTCACGGCCCCACTTTTAATGTTTTGTTTATTTTATTGGGGGAAAAGATGAGATTAAGCAAACTATGCATGTTTATTTATTTAAACCATTGGACTAAAGAATTGTTTAGTCAAGCCTTGTCTGAAACCATTGGACTAAAGAACTGTTTAGTCAAGCTTTGTTTGAAACCATTGGGCTAAAGAACTGTTTCGCCAAGCTTTGTTTGAAACCATCGGACTAAAGAACTGTTTAGTCAAGTTTATTATATCATGAAATATTGACTGTTTTGGCACTGTAAAATAAATGCTAAATTGATGTGCTTGAAA
>NC_037538.1:16195132-16205087 GCF_001531365.2 Cynara cardunculus var. scolymus
ATAAGTTTGCAAATAATTGGTTTATGCATTAAAATGTTTTATGCATGTGAAAACCCGTAAGCTCACCAACTCTTTGTAGTTGACTCGTTTTATGTTCCATGCTTTTCAGGTAACAAGTAAGAAATGACGTACTTTGGGAGCATACTCGTGGCAACACCGATTAAGTTCGAAATAGAAGTTTCTATTTTGTAAAAGAAGTATTTATCAAAATTTGTTTATAATGTTAACCTCGATTTATTTTTGTAAAATCTGAAAGGTGTTATTGATTAACTGTTGTTGTGACTCGCTTACCTGTTACATCTCGTGTTTCCGCTTTAGCGGGGTGTGACAGTGTTGGTCCTAGGGTTGGTGGTGATTGGTACGTTGAATCGATGGTTGGTGGTGATCAACGGTTGCTGGTGATGGGTGATGGTGGTTTAAAGTACAGGAGGGATTATATTTTCTAAACGAAAAATGCCTAAATGTCCTCCTATGAGGAGAACATGACTAAAGTTAACAAAAAAGAAATGGAGAGAGTCAATAAGGACCAAGAACTAAACAAATATGCATACCACAACATTTTCTTTAAAATGGGAATTATAAGCTAACAAAAACCAAAAACCAAAAACCTGAAGGACTAAATCCGTAATTTACTTTTATCTTTTTAACCGGGAATTTTGTTCTCAAATAGAACATAATCTACCCAAAGAGAGTGGTTAGATTGGAACAAAACCTAATAAAGAACTTGAGAATAAAGTAAGAAACACATTACCATGACAAAATGCATGCATTAATACATTTCGAAAATGGAACAAAACTGTCATCATCATGTTCATCTTATATCTACTTTAGAAGCTTTTATACATTAATTATCTTATTTTTTAAGCGTCTTAATAGACCTCTTTATAAGACTTAGTTTATAGGACCAAAAAAATAAAGCATTCTATCTAAAGATGTTGTAATAAGTTTATATGACGTCTTTTGACGTCGTAATAAGTTTTTTAGGACATTTTTAATATAAGACGTCTCATTAGCAACTTTATAGGACACTATTTGAAAAATTGTCATATAAAAACAAATGTCCTAAAAAAATTGAGTTTATAGGACACTTTCTCAAAAGTGTCCTATAAAGTTGCTAATGCGACTCTTTGTATTAAAAATGTCTTAAAAAACTTGTTAAGACGTCCAAAAGTGTCATATAAACTTATTGCAATACCTTTAGATATGACACTTTATTTTTTGGTCATTGACAGGCTAGGATCGTTCGTGTTCACCTAGTGGGCAGAAAGTCCCCACAGTGGCGGTGCAAATGCACGCCGACACTATGATCGCTTGCAAGTAATAAAGTGGTACAAAGTACCGAGATCGTTCCCACAGAGAAGGTACTACTGAGATTCAGAGATTTTTCATTAACTTCTTGCACGAGTTTCGAGATGTAAAATAAAGTTGGATTTTTTTTTGTTTATAAAAAGACCGAAATAGGACCGACTAGCTAAATAACGAAATAAACTTCTAATATTAAACGATGGGTATGGGTGCAAGTGTTGCTTAAGAAAAAATTAACAATAAAATTGTTAGACTTTTACGAGTTGTTTATAAAAGTTCCAATCTCTCAAAAGTGAACTTTTATAACCGGGCCTCATAAAATTCCGTAAAGTTTTTACGTTTACCACTTCGAGACTTGCCGATCTAGCCAAAAAGTAAAAGGAATGCGATTCTTACCCAAATCTCTTTGTGATAAAAATACCTATTACTTAACCCCTAGCTAGATGCATACAAAATTCACATCTCCACGTAATTATTCAAAGACCCTCTCGAGTTCTTTGTGCATCACTTAAGCCGTATTTCGGATCCGCCCATCTCTGGGTCTAAGATCTAATATTAACACTTCAAAGTGATCAGCTTATCCGCATTTTAAGTACCGTTTGAAATGACCAAGTTACGAAGTGATAAAAGATAAAAACACCCAAATATTATATAAACATCCTAAGTTAAACTCACACTCACACCCATGAGTAATTTAGCTAGACATAATAAAAATAATTAAAGACATAAAATAATACTGAAATATAAATTACATTAATGTAAAACTAAATTACAAGTACAAGGAAATAAAATACTAGACTAGAAATTAAAAACAAAATTAAAAGCATAATAATAATAATTAAGAAAAAGAGAGAATGAGACACAAAAAGAGTTTTGTGTCTTGCATGGTGTGTTGGTGTATTGGTGGTGTGTTGGTGGTGTTTTCAAAATGACTCCCCAAGCCTTTTTATATAGGAAAGAGGAAGGGGAGCAAGTACACCCAATCACTACCTTAAGGGTAATTAGTACAAAGCAAAAAAAATACAAATAAACATAAAATAGAAGAAGGAAGACAGCTCATATACAGTTTGAGAAAATATCTGGATGAATATTCAAGCTGCACGTTCCCCAAGAAGCAGCAACAAGGCTCGCAGACATCCCACAGTGGTGCCACAATGGGCAGTGCTGTCAGAAAAATACAGGTTTTTGAAATAATACATATTCCTTTGTGTTTTATCATCTTTTTAAATTTTTTTGGAATAAAAGAATAAAAACAAGAAAATTGGGTATTTAATAATAATCAAAAGAGAGGAAATAAATAGGAAATAACTCTTAAAAATAAGAGTTATCAATCATATAAATTAAGTCTTATAAAACGATCTATTGGAACGCTTAGAGATTGGGGATGTCTTAAAAACCTAATTTTGTTATAGTGTGTGTTTGGCAAAATCAGTAATGCTAATTTACTATACAAACATACAAAGTGATATTTTTGTAACACTTTGTATATTTGGATTGGTCAAGTCTTTGGGTTACTTTACAACTTTGTGGGGGAATAATGTGATACTCCTTTCATCTTTAATTGTGGAAATTATAACATTTTAATAATTAAGCTTATGGTTTAAGAAAGTCGTTTGACTTAATTGGTTTTTTATCCAATCATTTTGATTTATTTGTAAATAATAATGATAACGAACAAATTAATAGACCTGACATGGGATTTTCGATGACTAAAGTTACTGACAACCAAAATCTAGTAATGATTTACGATAGATCATCAACGGATAATCGACAAGTTGAACTTTCACATCGTTTTGCTGATGATATATTATCAAAACCAATGGTGTTCCGTCGATAAACTATAAATTCAACAATATGTTATATAAGGGTTAAATGCATGAAATAACAATCTACTTTCATAAATTTTCTTATTGTAGCATTCCATTTTTGTTTTTTTTATTACAATTTACAGCAATGTACTTTCAAATTATTTTTTATTAAGACATTGTACTTTAAAAAATCTACTAATAATAGCAATGAGTAACTTGTTACCTTTTAAGCCGGTTAACCCATTGACTTTTTTTGCTTGTGTGGCTTTAATGAGGTGATATGGATGACACATCATTTTGATGGCTTAAGTAAAATAAAAATAAAAAACTTATTTCAAATTATTATTAGTGATTTTCATATTTCATTGTCATGATCTAAAAAAACATTTTTTTTAACTTTTTCTTATTAAGTTGAATGCAAATTAAACATTCTAGAGTAAAATATTTCTTAAATAAATATGAAACATTATTTTTGAGATATATTTTGTTTGTAAAAAAGGTAACACTTCTTATGTTATGTTGTTCAAATAAATACATATATTTTAAACTTCTCTTTAAAATATTAACGAAATAAATTGTGATATACAATTTTTTAATATTTTTATATTAATAAATAATTCAAAAAAATCTAATTAATGTAATATATTTATACGTCAAGTAAAAGTTTTTGAACAAATTAATATATTTTTTAAAAGATAATATTTTTTGGCAAGAAAAGAACAATTCTTACACATATTTGTTTAAAAATATTAGCGAAATAAGTTATGTTTTACTAGTTTTATTGATATTGGTATATTAATAAATAATTTAGAATTTTTTTAATTTATTTAATATATTTATTAAATAACATGTAAACTATTTAAATATTAAAATTAGAAATACAGTATTTAATAAGAACTAGTAGATGCTATAATAAAATAATTTTGAAAGTACAATGATGTAGTAAGAAAGTCACAACAATGAGGTGGCATGAAAACCTGGTATAATGGGTAAATTTAAATCAAAAGGTTACTCAATGATATAATGAGTAAATTTTTCAAAGTACAATGTCCTAATAAAAAATAGTTTGAAAGTATAATATTGTAATAAGAAAAACTGGAAGTACAATACTATAATAAAGATTTTTTTTAAAATAAATTACTATTTTGTACATTTTCCTCGATTATATAACAATTCCTTATGATAAATGCCAATGGATAAATGATTTTTAATTTTCTTAAATACAACTAAATCCATTAGTGATCCCTCAACATCCAACTTTCATCCAACCAAACAAAAAAGCATCATGAAGTAATATCTATACTATATTATAAAGCATTTGATAAAAATTATTTAAAACCATTTTTTATGCATGAAGTCTTGTATACTGATGTGTATTACTTAAAATTCAAGATTACAAGTAAATTATACATAAGTACAACTTATTAAAGCTCTATATTTGAATTCATGTAACGAACTTTGGATAAACATAATCAAATAGAGGATAAACATCTCATTTTAAAATATAAAAAATCTAAAATATAATTAGGATAATTATCGAGTTYTAACAAAATAATTAATTATTATCTTTATAAGAAAATTATATTATTAAATCAAATATAAATTACTTCGTTATTGAATCTAAATTAAATTATAATAAAAAATTGAATTAAAAAATTACACAAAAATAGAAATTTTAAATAGTTAATTTGATACTAATATCGATATATTTTTGTCAAATTTTTATAATATCTTTTTATTCAAAAATAAAAATATTATCGTTTTTTTCAAAATCACATAAAACCATGTTATAATATCGACTGAGATAAATAATAAAATGAAATATTAACATCAAGATGTATCTCACTGCATTGCATGAATACGCTTTCTTGCGACTTGGAACGCGACCTAGGTTTCCTCCCAAGCTGCATAAGCCTATGTTTGACGAACTCTTCCTTCTTGGCAAGCCTATAGACCATGAGAACATCATTGACAAAGTCCTCGAAGGCCTTGATTATGATGTCTACAAACTCATCATTGAAGTTGTTAACGCACACGACAGCCCAATTCTATTTGGAGAACTCCATGGAAAACTCATTAACCTAAAACAAATTATCTAAAATCAACCTTCATCCATCCCCTTGAACTTTCTAGCCACTGCTCACACAATCCATACGAGACCATCCAACCAAGTACATATGGTTCTATCCCTTAAAGCGCAAATGAGACACCTTTTAAGTTTTTACTCATCTCTATGCTCTACGTTAAAAAAAATTAAACGATCAATCTTACAAATATACTCTAACAATGGAGAAGAGTATATCAAAACCCTATCTGGCTTTTGATTATTGGTGCACTCACTCCATTCCTATTGTCTCCTCCAACTCTCTAATGGAATCATCAACCACTTTAGCTTGTTCTTCCACCGAGGCCGAATCTAAAGCTGTTGCATACACTACTGTTGAAATTCTAAGGTGCTAATGAATCAACCACTTCAGATTTCAGTTGTTCACTCTCTAATGAAGGACTTGGCACTAGATTTTCACTTTATCTAGAGAGCAAGTTTAGAACGACTCATTGTGTGTCACACATGTCTAAGGTGATGATCCGTTAGCAGATGTCCTCACAAACCACTTCTAAAGTGACGTTTTCATAACTTTTTGTTTAGGATTAGACTTCTCTCCCGACCGGCCGTCTTGCGGGGGGAGTATCAAGGAAATTGAGAATCAACACCATGATTTTCAAAGGTGATGTATCTTCATATTTGAAGGTGTATATTCTCTTCATTTATTTTTCTTTATAGTTTAGGTAACTAGTATCTTAGCTAGTTGCAAATATTCTCTTTGTATCACTGTATGAACCTTTTGATGTTCTTTCATCATTTACAGCAAATTGCGGGGCTGTTTACCGAAATTTATGAGTAAGTGCTGACTATGGTAAGAGGTCTGATTTGAATAAGAGATCTGACTCAGGTAAGTGCTGACCGAAATTATTGTTTATCAAATATTTTGTATTATTTGTTGAATAAATAAAAAAGACTACTTTACCCTTATATCCATTTGTTAGCAAGTTAATGCATATCTTATCGTTTCCCCTAATATTACTAATGGAAAATGGATCAAATGGGTTCTTTTATTTTAATAAAGTAATAAATATTTCGAAACTTCATTTCACCTTTTTATATTCCACCTTATTTTTCTCTTTATCTCCCCTCTTTCTTTTAATTCCAAGACAAATACATCACATCATTCACATGTGTTCTCTCTTCTCTCTTGCTCACCCCTTATCACCGATTATGTTTAAAATTTCTCCTCGATTTGTTTAATCCTAAAACAAAACCCATCTCCTTTCTCTGTGTTCAATATATCTTCTTGATTCGCTCCAAACAAACCTGTTGGAGCTTGTTGAGAAACTTGTAAATAGTTTCTCCTTTTAAGAATTTGTTACCTGTTAACCCTCTTTTGTTTTTTGATTGATTCAATGGGTTTTCTTAATCATCTTTATCTTTGTCTAATGCATCATTGGCGGTGATTATGGCAAGTTTCTGAGAGCAATAGAGAGAAGAAAGAAAATATAGGGTTGTGAGAGGGTTTTGGAGAGGGTAAATGAGGAAAGCTTTTATAACCTGATCTCTTACTATGGAAAGAGACGTCCTCTTCTCTGTCTTTGGTCAGCACACGGTCAGCGACCAATCAACAGTCAGAGGAGTGATTTGTTTTTGGTAAACATCAAACCTCTTATTAGGGTAAGAATCTCTTATCAAATAAGAGGTGATAAGAGATTAGTAAACAACCCCTGCATCAAAAAAACAAGGCCTGACCCAGTTCTATTTGAAACATCTATACTATATTATAAAACATTTGACAAAAACTCTTAAAAACCATTTTTTATGCATAAAGTACTGTATATTGATGCATATTACTTAAAATTCAAAATCACAAGTAAAATATGCATAAATACAACTTATTAAAGCTCGATGTTTGAATTCGTATAACTAACTGCGGATAAACATAATCAAATAGAGGATAAACATCTCATTTTAAAATATAAAAAATCTAAAATATAATTAAGATAATTATCGAGTTCCAACAAAATAATTAATTATTATCTTTATAAGAAAATTATATTATTAAACCAAATATAAATTACTTCGTTATTGTACCTAAATTAAATTGTAATAAAATAACTGAATTAAACAATTACACAAAAAATAAAGAATTTTAAATAGTTAATTTGATACTAATATCGATATATTTTTGTCAAATTTTTATGATATCTTCAAATTTATATTTTATTCAAAAATAAAAACATCATCACTTTTTCAAAATCACATAAGACCATACTATAACATCGACTGAAATAAAGAATAAAATAAAATATTAAAATCAAAATGTATCTCGTTACATTACATGAATACCCTTCTAGTATTCTTTAACAATGAGTATACTTGTAATATTATATTGTACTCTCGTTATCCAAACAAAATTGGAAATGTCATATAAAAATTATATTGGTTTTTGATATAAACATTAAAAATTACATATTTATGTGTTCTTTTAATATTTCAACAAATTAAATATATGTTTCTTTTTATTGAACATCTATCAAATATTAGGTATGTGAAGCGTATAAAAATAAGAGTTAAAGTGAAAAGTGTAAGAAGGGATTTGGAACCTTCTTACACTTTTTTACATGAGTATTGTTTTGAAAAGTGTAAATCCCTTACACTTTTCCTTCTAAAATATAATTCATGGATTATTTTGAAATTATCTCATCAATACATTCAAAATGAGTATAATATCGAACACTTTTTAATTTAATTATATTATTATATATAATAGACATTAGAAATTATTTTTAATACTTAGACTTTATACCCTTATAGGTATTGATTTAATTTATTTTGTATCTTATTTTTCATTTTTGCATTGTATATTATTATCTTATTAACATACACAATCATGTATTAGCTAAAATACGTTACAAATATATTTCTTTTTTTTTTACTAATTAAATCATTATAATCCTCTCATAAATACCTTAAAAATGAGTCAAATATTGAATATTTTTTTAATTTAATCATATTATTAAATATTATAAATTTGTAATTTTTTATAAACCGAAGGACAATCTATCTTATACCATACATACAATTTTATCAATGTAATCACTTAATTCATATAAGATTTAATTGAAAATAAACTAAACAACTTCTAGAAGATTGATAATTGTAACATCCCAAAATTTCGAATGCTTCAATATATCATAATGAGTATCCCAAGATCAAACACTTACATTGCAGCGGAAATAGAATTTCTAATCTTACAATTACATCATCATCTAAAATTTCAATCTTGAGGAGCATAACTTTGCTCTATATAACAATGTCTTGATCTGCACATATCCTTCTTTGGAGCTAATCTTTATTTCTCTTTATTGCACTTTTCTTTCCACTCAAATAGCCGTCTGGGTGAAAAAGTTTTAAAAGTGTTTTGGGTAAGCCTTAGACCCAGTGAATCCACGGTTTTGATGCATGAACAACAACTTTTATAATAAACAATTTTCACGAAGCTTCATAAATTAGCATGCCTTGATGAGAATAATACTTTTCACAAAGTAAAGATATTATGATGCGTGTCTACATCACAAAGCAACGGCGTCATGGGAGATGTCTACCTCACACAGCATTACCTGGCGAACTTACACAACATGTCCACACTTACGGCTTAGACAAGCTCACAAAGCATGCTCGTCTTTACAAAATCATACCGTAGTACATCCCCATTGACACACAAGTACTCAAAACACATATTATAAAAATATCGAACTTTTCACGCATATATAGCATATCAAAAATCTCGAGAAACTTCAAACCACTTTTGGATAATAAGGCATGCAACCATTTTAAAAATAAATCACGTGTAACTCACCATAAAGATCATAACTCCAAACCTTCCTCGAAGTTCCTCATGTTCTCCCAAAAAAACGCATCAAACTTGTTGCGCTTCACCAAATCATCCTCATCTTTCACCTCTCTTACACGAGTTTCCTTCCCCGAGAATTTTTCATCTCTATGCTTGAAGACCTCCCCATATATATACTTAGTCATCGGCGGTTTCACGGAATATGAAACGATAAGCCAAGATTAATGGTCGTAGGTTTCATGACCATTGGGTTTCCTATCATTAATATTATATTCAATTTCTTTCTCTCTTTTTTTTGGTTATTACAAACTTTCCCCCTTAACAAAATTTCGTCCTCGAAATTTGTCCTATGCAAATAAATGAGGGCATCTCAATCTCGTCCTCTTATCAAGTTCCCAAGTAGCCTCTGAACCATTATGACGTGAACATTCATGAGAGAAATCCCTTTGGTTCTTAGTTTTTTTTCTTTTCACATCCTTAAGAGTTACGACTTACTTTTTATCTACTGAACACTTATTTAAATTAGATATATTATGTCATAAATTTCACCATACCAACTGTTTTAATGTCTGGAGTTCTAAACATCCTTTCATTCTTGAGAATAACTTATATTCGCATCCCAATAATATTCTATCAATCACTAAAGCAAATTAGTGGAGTTTGTTACCAAAACTTTATCCACCAACACTGCTCTACATCTATTTTATCTCATCTTACCATGTGTTTTGCACAAACACATCTGTATCAATGTCATTATATCCAATGATTTTAAACCTTCTAACGACTTCTCTGCTTTAAACCACCTTTTCACCTGTCC
This sequence comes from Cynara cardunculus var. scolymus, assembly GCF_001531365.2. NCBI lineage: Eukaryota > Viridiplantae > Streptophyta > Magnoliopsida > Asterales > Asteraceae > Cynara > Cynara cardunculus. Next base: position 16,204,966 of record NC_037538.1, read on the forward strand.
TTAACCCCACCATTATTATTATTATTATTATTATTATTATTATTATTATTATTATTATTATTATTATTATTATTATTATTATTTTCTTTGGTTATTACAATAATACCCCCTTAACAAAATTT
>NC_037538.1:16205338-16206739 GCF_001531365.2 Cynara cardunculus var. scolymus
TGAATGAAAATAAAAAGAGTCTACCTCACATATCATAATCAATTAATATTTAAAAAAAAATATATTTAATAGTTAAATTAAATATTTTATTCAAATTATTTACCATATTTTTATTAGAGAAATTAATTAAAATAATTATTTTTCAAGGTTGGTTTCACGTCTTAGTCATGTTCTCCCCATTTTTACCAAAATAGGAATAGGTCCGCCAAAACACTAGGTCCGCAAGCTAAATGACAAAAAAAATTCACATTTTATACCCCTGTCGTCAATATATTTGGTCTGCAATTGCAGATCTGCCCCCTAGAGTTTCAAGATTTACATTATTCTACCCTGGTCTGAAAACCTAGCTTTTTATGGACCTACACGTGTCGGGCCCGAGTTCCCTAATTGAACCCTATCTGTTGACCATATCCAGATCTGCAATTTTCACCTTTGACCTTCGCAATTTTTTTAACAAATTTTTATTTTTCAGGTGTTTTATACATGTTTAATTACAGATTTGCACTATTTTTTTCAACAAAGCTTGAAAAAATGATGTGAAGTAGTTCAATAATTGTATCATTTTCCAGTAATTAATTGATGGTTGGTTGGATGAATTTAATTCATCTGATTTATAAAATAGCAACGATAGTAGGATGAAGATATTTATGAATGAATTATATAAAGATGTGAATATATTGAAAATATATGTATATGAAGAGCATACATGATAGCGTATTGTCTAATGTACATATTGATAGAAATTCAACAATCATATTAAATCCAAGAAATAAAAGGATATCGGGTTGGGCATGGTTCAAATAATAGTAACCCAATATCAATCCAATACCTACGGTTTAACAATTTTACAACTCGATTAGACACCGGGTTACTTCAGGTTGAGTTATTTCGAGTTGGGTTAAGTTGGGTTGGTCGGGTTTTTGAACACCCCTATGCAGGGGCGGATGGCCTAAGGGGCCTTTAGGGGCCCTGGCCCCTGTGCTTTTTTGTCTAGATAGGGTATTGTTCTTGGTCCATATGCTTGAAGTATACTCAAAAAATCAACCGGCCCCTCCACTCTTTAGTCCACTCTTGATCCAGCAACGATGCAGATGACAGCGAAAGCCGGAAGGCGGACATCGACGAGAGTCATTAGTGACGAGGCGACGAGTGGACGACGACAGGCAGGCCGCAGGCAGCAGCACCGCTGCAGCGACGCAGGCGGCAAGCTCTCGACGACGGTAAGTCCTTCTGTAACCTAATATGTTCTGAATTTCCTACCAGCTGTAGAGTATAGAGATAAGTTATAAAATTAAACCATTGGGAGATAACTTCTCCCCTGTTCTGCTCCACTTTTTGTTTTGAAATCAAAACCCTAAGATTAGGCCAGTAAATAGTTCTTGTTCCTAGACCAGTGTAAAG
>NC_037538.1:16208306-16211651 GCF_001531365.2 Cynara cardunculus var. scolymus
AAAACTCTGTGTTTGTATTCATCCCCCCTTTTCTACAAACTGTGTGTTATCTTGTAGACCCTTTCGGGACCAACAGTTTGGCATGCCATGGACAAAAAATACATGGGACAAGATGGGACTATTTTTAAATTTCATGGGACAAAACTTGATGGTTTTTGTTCCACCAAAAAAGGTGGAATAACATGAGACTAAATATGATTTGACTATGTTACCCTTGTTTCAAATTGGAAAACCTAATTAGCACAACCCCTCTTCACATCGTCTCTTCCATCATCGTCCCTTCGTCATCGTCTCTTCGTCATCGTCTTTTCCACAGCCTCTTCACATCGCCTCCTCCACATCGGCTTCTTCCACCGGCCTCCATTGCCTCCTCTGCAATCAGTTTGATTTCTCGATTTCTCCCTCTCGTTTTTTTGCTGCTCACGATTTTGCTTTGTTTCTGTTTATCACCTCCTCTGCAATTGTTTCTTTGTTTCTTCACCAAATGGCTTAATAACACAAATTTCCTGGTATTATATTTTTGTTATAATGAAATGTCATAAGATAAATTTGGTTCTAATGCAACTCAGTTTGGGTAGATGAAGCATAAGCATAAGCTTCCTGTCTTCATTTCCTAGTACAACATTCCTGTCATAAGTTGCATTTGGTTCTAATGCAACTCAATTTTTAGCTAATAGATATGTCTGAAATGATCAGATAAGCATAAGCATGCCCTAGTGGTAAACCCTACAACATTTAAGGGTAATATGGTCATTTTAACAGTTTTGTCATGTCCTGTTCAAGTCGTACCAAATATAGGACAGACAATTAGTCCAGTCCCGTCTCGTCCTGTCCTGTTCTGTCCCGTCCCGTCCAGTCCAGTCTGCGTACCAAACACTACCTAAAGTACGATTTATTTTATTTTTAATAATCTCCCAAAAAAACCCTTTAAAAAAGAACATTAATGATGCTCTAATTTCAACCAAATTAAGGTTTACAGTTACACCCAAAAATGATATTTATACTATCTTATAAAACATTTGGCTAAAACTCTTAAAAACTCTTAAAACTCTTAAAAAACTCTTAAACTCGTTCATCCCTAAACGATTTCTTCCTTATTCGATTTCATCCTTATTCGATTTCATCCCATATTTGAATTCGTGTAACTAACTGCAGATAAACACAATCAAATACAGGATAAACATCTCATTTTAAATATAAAAAATCTAAAATATAATTAGTATAANGTTTTGCTGTTATGTGCTATCTTTCGTAGTTGATAGTGTATTTTTGGTATTTTTGAAAATATATAATATTAGGTCCGGCCCCTGCACTTGGAAAGTTTGTGTTCCGCCCCTGCCCCTATGCTTAATCATCATGTTCATCTTCTATCTACTTTAGAAGCTTTTATATATTACCTTATTTTCATCACTAGATAAATATTGTGTTTGACAAAATGACTGATAAGATAATTTTTAGTTAAAAGATAATAAAATTGGTTGGTAACAGATAAACTGATCTTATTTGATAAATATAATTAGAAACTACATGACTGCTAAATTATATATCAGACTTTTTGGTTATTTGGGAATAATCGATAAAATGTACAAAAAGAATTCAGAATTTTTTTTAATAAAATAAAAATATAAGATAGCTTATAATCATAGTGATATTTTTGTAACACTTAGGGGCCGGTTACCAAACACTTACCCGGTAAGCGCTTATCTGTAAAATTTATCACCATAATTTACTTACCAGGTAAGATTTTAATCCACTAAAACAATATAATATACAACAATATACCCGGTAGACGCTTACCATGGTACGGTCGTCGCCCTCACTTACCGGATAAGACTCTTGGTACTTATCTCGCTCTTATCGGGTAAGATTTTTGGTTCATACCATATTCATCCGATAAGATAATGTGACTTGATGTTTACTTACCCGAATAAGCATTTGGTAAACAATCCCTTAATATATTTGGATTGGTCAAGTCTTTTTAGTATGCATAGAGCTAAAAGGAGTCTCAAGTCTTTGGGTTACTTTACAACTTTTGGGGGGAATAATGTTATACTCCTTTCATCTTTAATTGTGGAAATTATAATGTTTTAATAATTAAGCTTATGGTTTAAGAAAGTCGTTTGACTTAATTGGTTTTTTATCCAATCATTTTGATTTATCTGTAAATAATAATGATAACAAACAAATTAATAGACTAGACATGGGATTTTCGGTGATGAAGGTTATTGACGACCAAAATTAAATAGTCATTTACGATGGATCATCAACAGATAATCGACAAGTTGAACTTTCACATGGTTTGCTGACGATACATTATCAAAACCAATGGTGTTCCGTCGATAAACTATAAATTCAACAGTAGGTTATATATCAACGCCTTAAGATAAATGCCAATGGAGATATTGTAACACCCCCAAACACCACATTTGCATATAACACATATTTCATTACATAGAAATATAGTTTACATCATAAGGTCCCACTAGTACAAGGATTACTATATATACAGAGTCTACATATAAAAATTTCCAAAACAAATCCTGTACAATTACATGTGATATAACATGTATCTTCAAAAGCAGACAACATGTTAGGAAAATAATCACATTTTCCCTTTTCCTTTAATATCCCCGGACCCTGCTATTCCTGTATTGCATAATTTAAAACAGAAAATGAAGGTTAGACCAGATGGGTCTAGTGAATAAATCCCTTCTTTGCAAATGCAGGGTGATAAACACCAAAAATATGATAATGTAATTTCGCTGAGAAATATTCTGCAATACAATAAATGATGCAGTTCACAACATTATGCAAAATAGAGTATACCCAAGAACCTTAGTTCTATAAAATATCTCTGATTAGAAATCCAACGTTCCTAATATGAAACAAATATTTTAACCAAAAACTTTCTGAATCAATAGACCATTCCTTTATAAATATTAACAGAAAAGATTCAAGACAATAATTGCCTGATATGACAAACCATTTTCTCCTTCTCAATAACATCTAGATTATTACTTCTAAATAGGAATAATATCTTTAATTCATCAGGTCACAAAGAAATGATGACTCAAAGTTATTAAATCCAATTAGTAATAATAATAAGAGTTATAATAGTATCTACATATGACAATGCCACCCTTATTTCAAGTACACCTCTCCTTGATATGCCACCCTTATTCCTCCATCAAAACAGGGCTACTTATCAGAACAGACAAAAGTCACCACGTCTGAAAGTACCAATTCCCAGTTCCAAACCAGAACAGACAAAAGTCACCACGTCTGGGGAAACTATTATTTAAAACAAGTTTCATACCAAAACAGACTTACGTCACCACGCTTGGT
>NC_037538.1:16212908-16224977 GCF_001531365.2 Cynara cardunculus var. scolymus
TACTAATATCGATATATTTTGTCAAATTTTTATGATATCTTCAAACATATATTTTATTCAAAAATAAAAACATCATCGCTTTCTCAAAATCACATAAAGCCATATTATAATATCGACTGAGATAAAGAATAAAATGAAATATTAAAATCACGATGTATCTCGGTGCATTGCACGAGTACGCTTCTAGTGATATTATAATAGATATGCGACTTTTGAGGTGACAAAAGCGGCCATCTCTAGGTAATTATGCATGGATAATAGTATGGGGAATCGATCAAAATAGTTAATTTTTATAATCAAATTTAATTTTTAACCATTTTTTTAATCAAAATTCCATTTTAACTAGGGTTTATGTAAATATTATATGCATTTACGTAAACCCTATTTTCAGATAAAAAAAATCTTTATATAAATTTGGGTAATTTAGATAACGATCCCATTTTCATAAAGAATTTTTTTTTATTTTTCTTAATCTGAAAATAATTTGCCTTAACTTTGACAAATAAAAATTCAATGCCAAAAATGACAAAGTAAATTTGGTTAAGTATATTGATTATTTTGATCAATTTTCATAACATGATCCCGTAAAATTTGGGCCAGGTGGAATTCATCATGATTTGCCCTTCTTATTAGTGTAATGATGCATAGATAGCCCAAAGACAGAGAACGGCCCAAATTCGGTTAATAGGCCCATTCGAAGCTTGATAAAGAAGTGAAGAGATTTATATATGTTGTATATATTTTTTTAACATGTAGAAAGACATTTTTATGTATCATACCACTAGTTTCAAGGGTATTATAGAAAATTTGATTTTTTTGGGTTTATGTCTTTTTTAACTTGTACAAAATTACTTATGGATGTTGTATGTATATATAATCAAATGAGAACTGAATAGTTTGTGGTAACTGTGAGGTCCAATCTCAACCACAAATCAACGAATACATTAGAAAATTAATAATTATGGTAGTATATTAGGTATTTTTAAAAAACTTATCTCTCCTCTCTCATCTCTCCGACCTCCAATCTCCGACCTCCGGTGAAATCGGTATCACAGTATATCACAATGGGTATCACATTGTGTATTACAATGGATATCACATTATGTATCTTTGTTTTTAAAATTTGAGTTGGTATCACAATGGTATCATAATATATCACAATGTGTATTAGATTGTGTATCTTTATGATTACTTGGTACATGCCTGATTAATGTTCATCGGAGGCCGGAGATTGGAGGTCGGAGAGAGGAGAAAGGAGAGAGGAGAGAGAGGAGAGAGAAGTTTTATAAAAATACCTAAAATGCTCTCTAATTATAATTTTAACTCAAACTATCATAATTATTAATTTTCTAATTTATTCGTTGATTTGTGGTTGTGATTGGATCTCCCAGTTATCACAAACTAATCAGTTCTCCCTTGAATGGACCCTATATATATATATATATATGTGGAGGATCAAACGAGAACCCCTGTGATTTACGAGAACGCGAGAACAACCCAATAACCTCAAACTTTTTTAATTAATAAATTAATTTATATTAAAATATAAATAAATTAATAAGGGTACTAATGTAATTAAGTAATTTTTATRATTTTTATTTTATTTTAATTAATTATAATTATCCCTTTTTTTCTGTACGTTCGTTTCCACTCTCTTCTCTTCCTTTGTGATAATCTCTTCTCTTCCCTTGTGATAATTGTGTGATTGTGTAACCATAACCTATCGAAAACCATGATCAATCGAGTGTAACCATAACCTATCGAAACCATGAGTAATTGTTATGATAAATGTGTGATTGTCTAACCCTAACCGATCGAAACCATGATCAAATTGAGTGCGCAAATGATGTTATAATAGTGATATCACATGATTATCACATCCATATCACACCAAATCGTTTAGTGGATTTCGCCCGTAATCGTTGTGATAAATGTGTGATTGTCTAATCCTAACCTATCGAAACCATCCGAAATCGTTGTGACAAATCGAGTGCGTTGTTATGATAGTGATATCACATGATTATCACACYYATATCACACCAAATCGTTTAGTGGATTTCGCCCGTAATTGTTGTGATAAATGTGTGATTATCTAATCTTAACCTATAAAACCGAAATCGTTGTGATAATGTCTAACCTAATCCATCGAAACCATGATCAAATCAAGTGATATTGATATCACATGATTATCACACACATATCACATAAAATCAATAATTTAAAATAATACTAATAAGTAATACTAATCATCAATTATAATAGCAGATTGTGTGAAGTATGATCAGAATCATCTAGAAATAATTACACCTAAATTTTAATTTATCAACAGCAAAGCACCAAAACGATAACCCTAACCATTACCAAGTGATGTATAATAGTGATTATCACACCCATATCACATGATTATCATACCCATATCACATGATTATCACACCTAGTCTAATCCTAACCTATCGAAACCATCCAAAATCGTTGTGATAATATTTAACATAACCCATTGAAACCATGATCAAGTCGAGTGATATTGATATTACATGATTATCACAGCTAATCGATTATAAACATGTTCAAAACGAGTAATTGTGAAAGATACCTTGAATAAACTTCTTCTTGTTGTTCGATTGTTGCATGCAATAGCTTCTCTTTGATCGATTAGGGTTCTTGATCGATTAGGGTACGTGTGTTCTTGATCGATCACGACTTCTTTAGCGATTTGATGTTACGGCTTCTAGTCTCTTTGAATTCTTAACCGCTTTATCATGTTAAAATATTTTATGATATTATTTCCATTATTACCCTTTAATATTTTTTGAATCCTTTTAAATTTCAATTTTAATTTTAAAAATATATTAGTTTTATTTTTTATCACAATATGAGGTGATTGGGTTGTTCTCGCGTTCTCGTAATTCTTAACAAATAATAAATAAAATAAAACTGCTTCTAAACCCAAGTTTAAGATTAGTACTAGTTAAAGCCCGATATGGGCCTTTGAAGACCAACTATGCCTTTGTTTATTGGACCCATCGCAAGGACTGATACATCTCTAGTAGAGATGGCCAAATGGGCCCGGCCCGGCCCGTAACCACCGGAGGACCGGAGAGGGACCGGAACCGGCCCGAGACCGGTATGGACCAGTTGTGGACCGCCGGTTATGAATCGGTTATGGATTTTAACATTTTTTAGGACCGAGACCGGTTAAGACCGGAACCGGTTATAGGACCGGCCCGGTCCGGCTCGGTCAACAAAAGTCAACGTGTATATATATATATATATATATATATATATATATATAACAAAACGTATTTATAAAATTAAACATATATATATACATACATATATATATATATATATAGGGTTGGGTTCACGTGAGACCAACCTGTTTTCGGGAGACCCGTGAGACCACATTTTTACACGTAACCGTCACAACAAAAACACTGTGAAGGTTTAAAAAAAGTCGAACCTTCACAGCAAAAACACTGTGAAGGTTTTAAAAAGTCACATTCACAGCATTTTGCTNCGGTGGTGGTCGGCGGAACAGGGACGACGGCGGTGGTGGTCGGCGGAACAGGGACGACGGCGGTGGTGGTCGGCGGAACAGGGACGACGGCGGTGAAGACCACGGCGGTGAAGACTCCGGCGGTGAAGACGACGGCGGTGAAGACTCCCGGGTCTCTCTCTCTCTCTCGATTTCGATATCGGGTCACTCTCTCTCGATCTCGTAAATGTGCAGTGTAAACTGTAAAGTTAAAATGAGGCGTACCTAGGTAAATGTAATAAAAATCAGCGACGGATCACATTCGTCGCAAATGTTGTACACTTTTCAAAAAAATTCAGCGACGAAATCATTCCCTCGCAAATTCTGATTCATGAAAGTGTATATATATATATATATATATAAATAATATGTAATAATATATATATATATATATAATATATATAATAATATATATATAAATAATATGTAATAATATATATATATATATATTATTATATATATATCACGATAAACTCAATCTATTCCGGTAAATAGATTAAGTTCCAATAAAATCGAACAAATCCCAGTTAAATGGGTTAAGCCTCGATAAAAAAAAATAAGAAAATAGGACAAATCCCTCGCTGATCCCTCGCTGATCCCTCACAGATCAGCGAGGGATCAGTGAGGGAAAATGATTTTTACAAATTCCCTCGCTGATCCCTCGCTGATCTGTGAGGGATCAGCGAGGGAATTGGCAAAAAACATATCCCTCACAGATCAGCGAGGGATCAGCGAGGGAAATTGATTTTTGCCAATTCCCTCGCTGATCCCTCGCAGATCAGCGAGGGATCAGCGAGGGAATTGGCAAAAATCAATATCCCTCGCTGATCCCTTGCTGATCTGTGAGGGATCAGCGAGGTAATTGTCCTATTTTCTTAATTTTTTTTATCGGGGCTTAACCCATTTAACGGGCGGTCCTAATCGCGACAAAAACCATCTATAACCGGTCCCGGCCCCATAACCGGTTACGGCCGGTCTTTTGCAAAAAAAATAATTTTTTTTTTCAAATTTTTGGTAATTCATAAATTTATATACATATATATAACAAAATATATTTTTAAACGTATTTATATAAAACATATTAAAAATAACATATTACAAATATATTAATAACATATTAAAAATAAATACGTTTAATTTTATAAATACGTTTAAAATTAAAAATATGTTTTGTTATATATATATATATATATGTATATAAATTTATTAATTACCAAAAATTTGAAGAAAAAAAATATTTTTTTTGCAAAGGACCGGCCGTAACCGGTTATGGGACCGGGACCGGACGGCTTAACCGATTACCGGTAAGCTTGACCGGTTATGGAAGATTTCACCAGAACCGGGACCGGTTATGGAGGGACCGGTTATGGAACGTTTTTGTCTTGATCGGGACCGGCCGTAACCGGTTATGGCCCGGTCCGGGACCGATTTTTGGCCACCTCTAATCTCGAGTATAACTATAGTTTTTTTAAGGGAATTACAGACGAGCCATGCATACATTTAATATATGTAGAGTTGTCATCGATTTTGTATATAACAATATCATTTAATGCAAGTATCAGATAACATGTTCCAATAATTTATACCAAGTATCGAACACGAGTAATAAGGTTAAAATGTATTTCTCATTCATCCTTGTAAAGTTCGTAATCTTAATAATGTATACCTTTTCGAGTCTTTGAAACTTTCTATCTCTAAATGTAATTATTGTTAATGATCCTTTTAATTTCTCAATAGATATTTCTAATTAGTAGGCAAATATATAGAATTGTTGCTTCATGTAGCTAGGTATCCTAAAATCATCAAAAAAAACTTACGTCAACAACTATGCATAAATTCGTTATCACTTAATGCTTGTCGGGATACTTAGGTCAAACACCAAAATTTCCATTACAAAATGTAACATAACGTCATGTGTCGTATAATACTTGAAAGAGAGACAAAGTTGTTACGAAACTTTATTTTACATTACAAAAATTTGGGATATGTTGAAACAACTAGAACATGTCTCCAAAATGTCAACTATTAAAAGTACCAATATGTACTAGACCAGATGAAATGCATGGTCGACTAACTAAACATAGGACATGAATTTTTAAAATTCTCTCAGGCAGGTGTCGTCTTTTAGGCATATTAGGAAGGTATGGGTCCTTATCTACTGCTCAAATCAACAACCTTTTGTTCGAATCAATAATTGTTCTTTGAAAGGGCTCTATCTTTTCTTCCAAATTTGTGATCGTAGGAGAGCTTGACTTGTAATCTTCGAATGGATCACACGAGGTTTCCTCCTAGACCAACCCTTGTTATAATGCTCTCCTGGGGGGGGGGGGTATCAGGTCACCACTTTAAGTGTGTCGCTCTGAATCGTGTTTGAAATTGTGGCTCACACTAGAGCGATAACATCCACCGACCCACTAATTGGACCTCCCCCATATGGTATCCTTTGTCATCCAGGCCCACGCATGTGTCCTCTCCCACGGTTGACAACCCTAATCTATATAGTATGAACTATTTTCCTACAAACCATAATGAGAACACTACATCACCAATCGATAAAAATCAACTTTATCGTGATGCAAAAAAATGTAATATCCTAAATAAGCATCCACCTTAAGTTAAAGCTTAGGCTAAAAGAAGTCTTTACCTATTTCTCTTAAACTAAAGCTCTGATACCAACCTGTCACGCCCTGATTTCCGTCGAGTGTTGTGACGTCAATCTTATTAACTTTTTCCTTGAATAAAATACAAATTTAAAAATTTCGAACATATATAATATGTCGAACATAATTCATTACAAAATAGTGGAAGTGTAAAATATTTATAACATAATTAATGCTAATTAAAATATCTAAACTAGCATAATCTAAAACATTGTCCCATTCTTCTTCATTCGAATTATCTAATGACAATCGACACCTAAGATATATACATGCATAATATAAGCTAAAAGCTTAGTGACGACAATATAGTTTTATGATCACATACACATATGATAGTATTTTATCATATATTAGTTATTATCTTACAAGTGAGGACTCAACTCGTTACTTTTCTTTGCGTATGTGTCGTGTTTTATGGACGAGGACTCCAAGACCTTGGAATTTCAAGCCCTCCTTTCATGTCCAATCCACCCTGTGCGGTGAACGAACCTTGTCGAATTATACTAGTTGCATACCATTTATTGCAATACCCACTTATTAATGCAAATCTTATCATGACATACAACATACATCTTATGCAAGTGACAATACAAATCACATACACATCATCATTATCTTTCACATTATACATTTACTTGAATATCATATCAATAATACCAGTCATCATAACCTTTCTCATCATCGGCAACATCTTTTATATCATGCATATACTTGAATATCTTATACATCAATACAATCAAATTATCATCATATGCATATAAACACATCATACAAAAATACTTTGTAATAGTCATGTATATATCCCATAAAAATCACATATTGTAATTATCTTGAATCGTTAGCGTTCAACAGGCTATTTTCTCAAAAAACGACAACCTATTTGATAACTCATACCATTTCGAAGCACCTTTAATAAGCGTAACTAAATTAATCAATACTTCCTAACAATCTTAGCCAACTAACTCTTAACAATCTTTATTGGTCAACCTCCAATACCATCATATCTCATATTTTACTCAAATATTTTTCAAGATAAAACATTTGACAAAAACTCTTAAAAACCCATTTTTATGCATGAAGTACTGTTTATTGATGCATATTACTTAAAATTCAAGATTACAAGTAAATTGTGCATACGTACAACTTATTAAAGCTCTATGTTTAAATTCGTGTAACTAGCTGCGGATAAACATAATCAAATAGAGAATAAACATCTCATGTTAGAATATAAAAATTTATAAGATAATTAGGATAATTATTGAGTTCTAACAGAATACTTAATTATTTTCTTTATAAAAAATATATTATTAAACATAAATTAAGTTACTTCGTTACGTTAAAATAAATTATAATAAAAATTTTGAATTAACAAACATACACAAACAAGAACTTTTAAATAGTTAATTTGATGCTAATATTAATATATTTTTTGTAAATTTTATATGATACTTTCAAATTTATATTTTATTCAAAAATAAAAAATTATCGCTTTCTCAAAACCATATAAAATCGTATTACATCGACATGGATAAAAAATTAAACGAAACATAGAAATGAAAATGTTTCTCGATGCATTACACGAGTACCCTTCTAGTTATTATAAATACATATCGTCATTATAGTACTTGTTTACATATTTTATAAAATGTGCAATACACTTCATATTATCTTGAAAAATGAATATTTTATCAAAATAGCTAAAAATAAATAACTTGCAACGTAAATAATATTTTATGGTTAAAATATCTATTTTAAAACTAGTAAATGAATAATAGTGTGACAACATGTCACACACATATAAATATTGACCAAAACATAGCTTTAAAGTTCAAAATAAGTAAACATTTGAAATAATGTTTGGAGTACTAATTTTCCAAGTCTAAGAGAATTACGGTAATCTTGAGAAGTCAAATATCAAAGATATAACTTTAACAAAATCCCTAATTTAGGAGCTTCTTCGTGCCTTCCATAGGTCAAATATTCCAAAATAATGCTTAAAAGACCAATCTTAAAGCGTAGGAGCATAGTATTGCTATAGTATTGATTCCCTAATTCTGAGGTCCTTTTGGCAATTTCATAAGGATAATAATCAAAATAAAACTCAGATACCAGTTCCTAAGACATATGGTCATTCTGGTAATTTTATAAAGGGAATACTTTATAAAATACCAATTTCCTGATCGTATAGTCATTTTGGTAATTTAATAAAGATTATATTCAAATAAAACTTGTTGAATCAAAGATTATCACAATGAATTATTAAGAACATACGAATAAGAATACGCGTACCCGTCTCCATTAGTTAGGCTTGAGTATGAAACGTAGATCCGAAATTACAACTTTCCTCAACGCAAAATCCTTGATGTTCTTCCAATGGTGAGATAATGAACGTATTGATTTTGGTGTGTGGGACCATAACCCTATTCGTCTTTTTATAGAGTTGTAATTAGGGTTCCCATTAAACCCTAATTATAACCTAATGAGCTTCCTCTCATTAAGTCCATACCAAGTTGGGTTCTAATGGCTCTCTTTAATTAATCACATAATTAGCCCATTACTTAAATAGCGTAAACTAATTATATAATAACATGTAAGCCCACAATTATTATTGGATTTATAAATAAATCCCAACAATATCCCACTTGGGCTATTTTATTCTTGATCAATTATATTTAAATTTCCTTAGTGCGCAACTTTATACTATTTATTTAATTAGAACCCTTTAAGGTACAATCTTGTCCATCTTCTATGTTCGTATGAGATCATGACGGCTTTTGTCACTTCAATAATGTAACTTAACCTTCCATGGTCACCATACCAACATATCTAATGACATAGATCAAGCATGGATGAGTGGCATGGAAATTACATGCAATGTGATTACAATCATGCCTATTTCCAACTGGTTCAACTTTAGTCCTTATGAGATCAATATATATAATATTCCAAATATAAGACAAAAATTAGAAAATTACATATATTCAGGAATGATCAAATATTCCATAAACTGAAGTCTGCAGAAAATAAACAAATTATTGTTAATAACTTAAAACACCAATACAAACTCCCACTAAACCTTAGTGTCATCCAAAACAACACCCATGCTAGCAGTATGCTCATGAAAAACCTTGGGCACCAAGGCTTTGGTTAGTGGATCCGCAAGCATTATGTTTGTCCCGATGTGTTCTATCATAATTTGACCATTCTGGATTCTTTCTTTAACAACCAGAAACTTTATATCTATATGTTTCGACTTTATAGAGCTCCTGTTGTTATTTGAATATAGCACAACCGAATTACTGTCACAGAATAACTTTAGAGGTCTTTCAATGCCCTTAACTATATACAGCCCCATGGCATAATTTCGCAACCATATTCCATGATTTGATGCCTCATAACAAGCTATGAATTTGCTGCCATGGTTGAAGAAGCTAAAAGTGTTCGTTTGACACTTTTCCAGGAAATGGCTCCTCCAGCCAGCATAAAAACATAGCCCGGTGTAGATCGTCCAGTGTCTTGGCATCCACCAAAATTGGAGTCAGAAAACCCAATGATCTCTAGTTTGTCCGAATTTTTGTATGTGAGCATGTAATCTCTTGTTTTCTTTAAGTACCGCATGACCCGTTTGGCTGCTCTCCAATGATCCATTTTCGGGTTACTTAGGTATCTGCCCAAAACTCCCACTATAAAAGCTATGTCAGGACGAGTACAAACTTGAGCATACATAAGGCTTCCTATAGCCGAGGCGTAAGGAATATTCTGCATTTTCTTTATCTCAAGTTCATTCTTGAGGCATTGTTTGAGACTAAACTTGTCTCATTTTGCTATGGGCGTATCTCCTGATTTGCTATCCAGCATGCCAAATCTATCAAGGACTGTATCAAGATAACTCTTTTTTGATAACCTTAGAATGCCACGAGAACGATCTCGTAGAATTTGAATTCCTAATACAAAAGAGGCATCACCAAGATCCTTCATCTCGAAATTTTTAGTGAGAAATTTCTTGGTGTCATGCAATAAAGCCAAATCGTTAGTGGCAATTAGTATGTCATCAACATACAATATCAGAAAAATAAATTTACTCCCACTAAATTTATGATATACACAATCTTCCACCAAATTCACCTCATAACCATAGGAGGTGATCACTTGATGAAATTTGAGATACCATTGACGGGATGCTTGTTTGAGACCATAGATAGATTTCTTTAATTTGCACACCATAGACTTCGGATCTCCTGACACAAAGTTTTCAGGTTGCACCATATAAAYTRTCTCATCAATGTTTCCATTGAGAAACGCTATCTTTACATCCATCTGGTGTAACTCTAAATCCAAATGAGCTACAAGTGCCATAATTGTCCTAAAAGAGTCTTTCGATGAAACCAGAGAGAAAGTCTCTTTATAGTCGATGCCTTCCTTTTGAGTGAATCCTTTTGCGACAAGATGAGCTTTATATCTTTCAATGTTACCTTTTGAATCCTTCTTGGTTTTAAATATCCATTTACAACCAATGGGTTTCACACCTTTTGGTAACTCGACAAGATCCCAAACATCATTGTCTTTCATGGATTTCAGCTCATCTTCCATGGCATTAATCCATTTTTGAGAATTCGAACTAGACAAGGCTTTTTCCAAGTTGATTGGGTCATCTTCCCTTATGCCTATTTCTTCATGTTCTTGAAGAAAAATGATATAATCATCCGGAATTGCACTTCTTCTTTCTCTAGTGGATCTCCTTAACGACACTTCTTGAGCTTGTTGAGTTTGTTCAATAGGTGGAGGAACTTCAATGTTGTCTTGTACTAGAGGTACACCTACACTGGTGTCCTGAACTGGAGTTGTATCTTGAGCAATGATAGGTATAATAACATGATCATCACTAACAACWGTGTTGGGAATAAAAGCATCTTGAACTAGAGCTTCATCATCCTCAAAGACAACATTCCTTATTTTATCTTCCCCCCCCCAAACTCAACATCCTCAAGAAACCTTGCGTTTCCCGTCTCAAAGAAGGATTTGGTAGTGGGATTGTAAAACTTAAAGCCCCTAGAGCATTATGCATATCCAACAAAATAGCAACTAATTGTTCTTGAGTCTAATTTCTTTTCAAGTGGCTTGTAAGCCCTTACCTCAGATGGACATCCCCAAACATGCAAGTGCTTTAAACTAGGTTTCTTGCCAGTCCACAGCTCATATGGGGTTTTAGTCATTGCTTTTGATGGAACCCGATTAAGGATGTAAACTGAAGTCTTTAGTGCCTCTTCCCAAAGCGATTCAGGTAAAGAAGTATGAGTAATCATACTTCTGACCATGTCTTTAAGAGTTCGGTTTCGTCTTTCCGCTACACCATTCATGCTAGGTTTACCTGGCATAGTGTACAGTGGGACAATTCTACACTCGTTTAGGAAGATGGCAAATGGTCCTGGACGTTGTTCTCCTGATCCGTCATATCTGCCGTAGTATTCACCATCGCGAACAGATTTGACAGCCTTAATTATCTTGCCTAATTGTAACTCAACTTTGGCTTTGAAATCCTTAAATACGTCCAATGATTGAGACTTCTCATGTATCAAATATAGGTATCCATATCTAGAGTAATCATTTATGAATGTGATAAAATACCGTTGACCATTCCAAGAAGTTGTAGGGAACGGTCCGCATATATCGGTATGTATCAATTCTAAGGCGTGTGTAGCTCTATTGGAACCTAATTTCCTTGAGTTTGTTTGTTTCCCTTTTATACATTCAATACATACTTGAAAGTCGGTTAAATCTAAGGGATTAAGGATTCTTTCATCAACAAGCCTCTGAATTCTCTGTTTAGAGATATGTCCTAAACGCTTGTGCCATAAGATGGCAGAATCCTCATTT
>NC_037538.1:16225192-16226579 GCF_001531365.2 Cynara cardunculus var. scolymus
TTTCAACTAAATCCAAATAAACACCAGTTTTTAATAAAATTCTAAAGGTCCCAATAGCTTGAACTCTAACTTTAGTGCCATCGCCCACATATATAAATCTTTCAATATCATTTGGCGGTTGGCTCCGCAGGCAGCCTTACATAGACATACTTATGTGAGCAGTAGCACCATAATCTACCCACCAAGTATTCATAGGTACAGAAGCTAAATTAACTTCAGAACAAACAAAAATGAGAGTCTTACCATGTTTCTCTCGCCAAGAAACATACTTAGGACACTCTTTCTTCATGTGTCCTGCTTTCTTGCAAAAGTAGCAGGTGAATTCCTTATCCTGCTTCTTATGCATTTTCTGCTTTGGCCCTTTTCCTGCAGTTTCCTTAGCTCTCTTCTTCTTCTTATCCTGAGAGGTTGATGCCAAGTGAGCACTCTCTATCTTATCTYGCTTTAGTCGTTCTTCCTCTTGCACAAGATGTGACATGAGCTCATTAAGAGTCCATTTATCCTTCTGAGTGTTATAACTCACCACAAATTGTCCGAATTGTGCAGGAAGTGATATGAGAATCAAGTGAACGAGCAAGTCTTCGGAAAGCTCTAACTTTAGTTCCTTGAGTTTCCCATTGAGATTAGACATTCCCATGATGTACTCCCTTATGTTTCCCTTTTCTTTATACCTCATGGTGACGAGTTTCATCAAAGTGTTACTCGCTTTCGCTTTTTCATATTTAGCAAAAAATTGCTCAATTTCAATGAGAAACTTCTTAGAATTAGTGCTCTTAGTGATAGAGCCCCTAAATCTGCTCAGAATAGAGCGCTTCATGATCATTAGACACATGCGATTAGAGCGATCCCACTTCTCAATTTTATCCGTATTTGGGTTTTACGCAGTGGAAATGGGTCGCTCAATCTGAAGTGCATGGTCCAAATCCATGCAACCGAGAACAATTTCCACACTCTCTTTCCACATGGCATAATTCGTCCTAGTCAAAGTAGGAATGCCAGCAATTTGAGCAGATACATTATTAGCATTAGCAACTGTATATTAAACAAAACAAATAACATGCTTAGCAACTATGTCATATCGGAGGAAAATACGTGCATGTATGTCATAAATAATTCGAAACATTGGTGGGCCTATTAACAAGATACCTAACACAACATTAATATTTAATTCTTGGACTAAAATATTAACTTGTAAGTGGTACTCTCAACCTAGTAATCAAATATTGAAAATAAATCCTGTCAAACAATACCCTTCCTTTGGGCCGGTCATTGCTCACATGGAAAACTTTATAATAATAACTAGGGGTGTAAATGATGCGAGTCGAGCTCGAGTATCATTATACTCGACTCGAACTCGAAACCTAATCTCGAAGCTCGAACTCGACTC
>NC_037538.1:16227284-16285225 GCF_001531365.2 Cynara cardunculus var. scolymus
AGTAGTGATAGGAACAGACAAGATATTTGCAGCCATTCTAGATAAAATTCGGAACTTGTTTGATTGTTCCTTCCACCAAGATAAGACATTAAATTTGTAGTCTTGACTAAAGAAACACCCCTCTTCTAGATACATATCAAGCTCAGATTTCACACGAGTTACCGACGTCTCCCAACTAAAAACATCTAACAAAAGTTCAGATAAACCACTAGATCTATCATTTCCTTCACGAGTATTTGATCCAAATTTACATTCGACACTTTCATCCCCAATAGAAGAAGAATACATTCTCACATATTCATCAAAAAGCTCATACATCACCTCTTTGACTTTACTAATATTATCCCGAGCTACACTTAAAGGAAATATTTTAGGCCATGCAATCTCTATAGCCCTCATTTTCAATCTAGGGTCTAACACGGTCCCTATTGACATTAGCATGTTACATTCCCCCCAATATTTATCAAATCTCTCTTTCATGTGGTTTACCATACTTCTAACAAAATCATCATTCGTCTGAGATTGTTTATCCAACATAACTTTAATCCTTTGTACTTCAGCAAGAAACAAGTTGGAAGTTGGATATTCAGAACCAGATATGGAGTTAGTAGCATCTTTAAATATTTTCAATATATCGAGCAATTTTGCAATCTTACTCCATTCCTCTTCAGTAGGGCAAGAAGTAGAATTACGATCATGCAAAGAATATCGAGGAAATACCTGTCTAAACTTGATGGCATAATCTAGCATATCGTATGTTGAATTCCAACATGTCTTGCATTCAAGAACTAACTTCCGATGATTCATGTTGTATTGGCTTACAAGTTCACCAAAACGCTTAAGACGTGCTTCACTTGAGTTCAAGTAATCAACGGTATCATGGACTTTCACAATAATATCCTTCACTTGTTGAAGACCATGTTGAACCATAATGTTAAGAATGTGGGCACAACATCGGACGTGAAACAATTTTCCACCGCAAATAAGCCTCCCATTTGATTCAAAATTATCCTTCAAAATTGCAATACAAGAATCATTTGCAGATGCATTGTCCACADAAATTGTGAAAACCTAACACGAATACACAAAGATTAAGTTTTATTAGTACACAAGTCATAAATAAAATAAAATACATATATACACTAATTTATTAACCAAATTAGAACTTACTTTGTCCTCAATTTCCCACTCCCTTAGGCATGTTAAGATGCAATCAGCTATATTTGCACCTTTACGTGGAGGAGGCAAATGAACAAAGTTAATCACCCTCTTTTGAAGCTTCCATTCAAGATCCACAAAATGAGCGGTAATCACCATATATTCAATTTTTTGTGACTTTGACTTCCACAAATCTGTAGTCAAACTTACTCGTTCTACTTTCTTGAACAAATCTTTTAGCCTTTTCTTCTCCAACTCATAGACTTTGAAAGCGTCTGCTTTAATAGTAACTCGGGATACACGGTTCCATTCAGGTATTCCCCTTTTCATCATCAAATTAAATCCTTCCTCCTCAACAATACTGAAAGGATGCTCATGCATAGTGATCCAATGGGCTATCCCCTCTCGCATCTTTAACATGTCAAGTTTACCATTATTTAAAGCACTAACAAATCCAGATTGATTTGTACCAGTGCTTGAATCAGATGGCAAAAAATTAATCAACTTTTGTTGTCTCACGTGTTTCGCTTTCATAACACAAGATTCCAAATGTCGGTGCATATGGGTAGTGCTCTTAGATTTCAAAAGAGAAAGAGGAGTTTTACAATACTTGCACCTTACTTTCCATTGATTTTTTATCATTTCAGGATCAAAAAATTCATCCCATACTTTTGATCTTCTTGGTCTTTTAGAGTTATGAAAAGGATTATTATCATTCTCAGCTTCTTTATTTGTGGTGTTAAGGGGGGGGGGGGTTCACAAGGCTCTTCATTAACCTCCATTGACACGTTCTCCCCTTCATTTGACCCTCCTTCATCAACAATTACATGCAAATCTTCATTTGAAACACCAACAACCGTGGAAGATACTTGTGGTCCACTAGACATCTCTAGAATTGTAAATGTTTGGTCAACAATCATTAAAATACTTCATTAAACAGAGAAAATTTAACAGAGTTAAGGTAAAAGACAAGTGCAACCAGGTGCAAGCTTTGAAGGTTTTCTTTCAGTTTGCCGTCTTCTAAAACATAGCGATTCAAGTGCAAGATTTGTAGTCAAGTCAAGTTTCCCCATATCAAGGAATAAATTTTTTAAAGAAACTGAATGTTCCCTACAACCCTTAAGAAATAAAACAAGCTAATTCTTAACTATCCACAACAATAATAATTCTATTAGTGACGAAAATTGCAGGTACAGGCATGGTGATTGCAAATTCATATAGGAATCAAAATTTAAACATACCAAAAATAATATCCACAACAATAATAATTCTATTAGTTACTTGTAGATGTGCAGTAACCAAAAAGGAATCAAAATTAAAAACAGAAATCAAACAAGCAACCAAATTACCAAACACAGTAAACACATATTTGTTCCCATAGATGTGAAAAATGTTTTAACTTGATTAGAGCCCTGTTCAAATAACATATCGGCTTGTACCTTCATGGTCGTGGATAATATGTTTTGACTTGTAGATGTTTTTAGTAGAGAAAATAACATTAGACCTTGTATCTTTGCGGATGTGGAGGGAGGAGCCGAGGAGCCAGGAGGTGCGACGAGGTCAGACTGGTCTGGAAGCGACGAGGGAGGGAGAGCCGAGAGATGATTGATGACGGAGAAGAAGACGGGTGGGGAGCGACGACGCAAACTGGTCTCAATTCTGGTATCTGGAAGCGATGGGTGATGGCTGATGAGGGAGGGAGAGCCAAAGGAGGAGGCAACCTGGTGAGGGAAAAAAAATTGAAAAGTGAAAAGTAAAAAGTAAAAAACCTAATTGTGAAAGTTGAAAAGGCGGAGGTTGAGAGAGGGAGACTAAAATGTGTATATTTTATAAATTATATTAAAAGAAATCATATTAAAATCACATTAATATTATATTATAAATTAATTGTTATTAATTTTTTATATTGTATATTTTATAAAATGTATTATATAATTAATTATATAAAAAATATATTCGAGTATTTCACGAGCCTATCAAGTCGAGTATCAGATAGCTCGGCTCGGCTCGTTAGTATGTCGAGTTGAGCTCGAGTTCGAGTCGAGCTTATTCGAGTCGAGTGTTGACCGAGTCGATTTCGAGTAGCTCGCGAGTTGTCTCGTCTCATTTACACCCCTAATAATAACATATTTATTACCACATGTATATTAATTATCCGGCCAAATAACAATTTTCCTTTGGGCCAATCACTATTCGCATAAATAACAAATATACTCATCTTTATACCTTAAAATAAATTAATTGTCACAACCGAGGTTACTTTGTCAACTATATTACGTCAATCAATTTATTTTAAAATACAAGACAATTAAGTGCAAAAATAATAAAACAGTTTGGATCTTGATATAATTTTACTCCATCGAAACTAATGTTTCAAACAATCTACACTTAATCTCAATGGGAAATATTATTTATTTCTTAATAGCCCAACTAACAAACAAAAATCCTCCGAAAGCCATAACATAATCTTTATTGAACAAAAGAAATTATCCTAAACAAAAAAAACTTCTTTTCCATTCACAACAACGAATAACAATAATAAAATATAACAATTGTCATGGTAGTAATCAGTTTTACCAAAAAAAAAGTACGTAATGAATACATAGGCATCCAATATATAATGTTGTTCTAGACATATAAAAGATCCAGATTATGAATATCACAAGAATTTATATGGATATCACAAAATATATATAAACAATTTATACAATATATGACTGTCAAACTTGAGTTCTAGAGAAACGAAAAAACGATAATAGTCACGAATCTAAAGAACAATAAACGGCGGCAAAAATCTCAAACCATTAATATCCATTAAAAAAAATTCATCCATCCCAAATTTTTTTTATTCGAATCATTGGCGACAAAATAAAATATCCTTTTAAATCCCCATAGCAAAATGATTCACCTCACGAAACAATTATACTACAAAAAACTAATTGTTTCTAATAATTTAATGTGAAAACCTGGCTCTGATACCACTTGTTGAATCAAAGATTATCACAATGAATTATTAAGAACATATGAATAAGAATACGCGTACCCGTCTCCATTAGTTAGGCTTGAGTATGAAACGTAGATGCGAAATTACGGCTTTCCTCAATGCAAAATTCTTGATGTTCTTCCAATGGGAAGAGAATGAACGTATTGATTTTGGTGTGTGGGAAAGATAACCCTAGTCGTCTTTTTATAGAGTTGTAATTAGGGTTCCCATTAAACCCTAATTATAACCTAATGGGCTTCCTCTCTTTAAGTCCATACCAAGTTGGGTTCTAATAGGCTCTCTTTAATTAATCACATAATTAGCCCATTACTTAAATAGCGTAATATAATTATATAATAACATGTAAGCCCACAATTATTATTGAATTTATAAATAAATTCCAACAAAACCAAGACATCGGGTTATTTCGGTAATTATATAAAGCAAATACGTAAAATACTACAAAAATACCGATTTTCTAATTGTAGGGTCATTTTGGTGGTAACTTTCATAAGTTCAAATAATTAAAACCGAGTCAAAAATTACATTCTATAAGTTTATGGAAACTTTCTGAAAGTTACTATTGTTGAAATATATATTTCTAAAACACCAATGGTTATAATGAATATTATCGAAAGTTGTAAATAAATAACAATGAAATAAATTAAATATGTTGTACTAATAAAACAAATAACCTCGTAGTTTGGATTGTTAGGGCCTTGGTTTGTAGCATATGGGCCACATATTTGAACCTGTTATCATGCAAAACCCATATCTTTTTTAATCAACCCAAACATACAGGGTTATTGGGTCGAATCTCGACCCGTCGATCCGGTCGCAACCCAGAAAGGTAGCAACTAGGCTGCATGTTTTTTAGCTAAAAAATGGCTCGTTTCTTGAATTTCTTCTTTATTATTTTTGCACCATTTTGTAGAACATATTTTCCTAAAATTTCGATATAAAAAACAACAAATTTCATCATATATTGGAGTTCCAAATTTAATTTAATGTTTCCATAATTTTAACCAAAACCCAAAAAAACTTTGAATCATAAAATCGAACCATATAAAAAAGAAAATATAAGATTTGGTTAAGAATCTCACTCAAAATTGATGAAAACCGAGAATTTTGATTCTGAACTTTGAACTCAGATTCTCTCTCGATAGATGCTTATTTTTTAAACTATTCGAGCCAAAATTATCCCCAACTGGTGCTTTATATTTATATCCCAAGAATTTTGGCTTATTAATTGACCAAATCGGGCCAAATTGCGATTTTTAAGCTGCAAGATCGTCATTTCTAAACAGAGATGTATGGTTGGTAGAACAAGTCCTCAGACTATGGACCTTATGACATCACCCCCTTTAACTATTAAATAACATCATTCAGCCCATTCCTTTCACAATTTTTGATAAAACTTACACTTTTTACCCTTGAATCACCATTCTACTTCAATTTTGGTACTTTCTTATTATTATCTCGATATATATATACATGTATATATATATATATGAGAGTTATTGTACAACCTTTGACATTCATACAACCAATACAATCCCATCTCATCCATCCAAACTTGAATCTATGGTTAGGAAGCATTTGATGGCAAAAATGAAATAAAAAGGAAAAACTCAGACATGCGCTTTATAGAATCAAGGCATTTAAGGGCAAAATTGGAATAGTGAAATTCATGCTTTTCTTTAGACGTGGTACGCTCAGGATCCGATTGCGATAATTGCTCTCTAAGATCAGCCATTATCGAAACAGTTTGGGTAGTGATCGGTGAAGAAATTGGGTTGTATACAAGAATAGATGGCAAACAAAATTCAGCCTGATATAGTCATTGCAGGAAATCAAGGTAAGAAATTGGTTGATTGCATTTGGTATTATGATTTTATAAACCCTAAGTAGTGATTTTTCTATGAATCAGTCCAGAAAAGGAGCGAACGAATTATGATCAAGAATTTTTTTCTCTAAGTTTAAGAATACTGCAACAGATCTAGTTGTTCTAGACGAAGAAGACATTGATGATTTTGTAGTGAAACCACAAGTAGTTCAAACTGATGAACGAATTCCTTCAGAACAAGAAACAAGGGCTTTAGAATACGTTAAGGATTAGTAAAATGGCACATTTATTGTTACCTTACTCATTTACTACTCCAATAATGTAATCGAATTAATCTTGTTGCATTGTTCACATTATGTGAAATGACACCTTTTGTTGGCCCAATTTCTAATAGTAGAACAAGGTTAAAGAATTGAAAATGAGCGATTGTAGAATTTGATGGATAGAAATCGGCCGCTTTCTTTATTGAATGGTAAATACAAACTTTCTCAAAACCCTAATCGACTCTCTTGTGATGCTTGTGTGTTTCTGTGTTTTTTATATGTTAAAAAATCGCATCTATTGTATGCCTATATCACCTCTTATATAGAAGATATTTACAAGGAAACTGAATCCTATAAATATGGAAATAATTGTTATTGTAAATGGGATCAACACCATCCTTCTTGATTCCGATTGCATTCACTTAGCTGCTCTGAGGATTGTTGTCCATAGCATGGACCAACCAGAGGAGTAGCTCATATAGAGGAACAAATCATACAGAGGAGCTCTATATCTATGGAAGACCCAGAGGCTCTGCATGTACAATGCAGAGGCTCTATGTATGAGCTTTGTATCTGAGTACTTGGCGTTTAGGAGCAGACGCATGTCTCCGGTCTTCTTGTCCTCTATATTCGAGTACCCGTGCTCTAAGTCTGAGTACGCTTGCTCTATATTTGCTCTATATTTGAGTACCCGAGCTCTGGTCGCCCAGAGAGCCTCTTAGTCATCAAGAGAGCCTCTGTGTGCTCTTCCAGACTTAGTCATTTTAGCTCAAGAAATCTCTGAATTTTCATCCTTAGCTCGGATTGTTTTAATAAAACTTTCAAATTAATTAGAACTAATTTTGATCATAACAATCCCCCCAAAGTTTTATAAAGCAAGCTTATTCATGAAGCCTTCAGGTCTTCTCCCCCTACTTTCTTTAAGAAAGATTTAGTGTTATTGGTATGGAAGCTCTCCCCTAAACACAACTCTTTATTCTTCAGTTTCAACTTTCAGATGAAATCAGGTGCAATGTGAATGCAGCACCACCTATTGCACATAATGTATCTTTAATCTGCAGAAAACTCAACACATACTTTAAATCCCAGAATTGTCACTCGACTCCACAAGCAGCTAATTCATCCAACTAAGAGATATATAAATGTGTGAATTTCTTGACAAAAAGTGCGACCAGTCTTATAACAGAGAATCTTTCATTAAATCGCGAGTTGAGTAGGAATTCAGCTTCAAAGCTTGATCCAATAGGGTACAACCTGAATAACCAGAGTAGACACCATAGAAATTGAGAACTGGAGAGAAGAATCATCATTAATCTTATGGCTTCAAGAACAACAAGTCAAATCTTTAAAAAATTGACGATATTGCTGTTGATGCTTCTAAGGGCAAATCTTGAAGAAATATCACCTTATTCATTTAGTATAGAATGTCTATTTCAAAAGTGTAAGTAAAGAGTCTCTTGCTCTAATCAAGATTACTTAGTCTAGAAAGCTGCCTGGAACCAATAGCTTAGATACAAAGATGTTACCCGGATACAGAGCTCTTGCTAAGAGGAAAGAAGATCAATGACTACGCATCAAAAAGCTAAGGATTTGATCTAGAGCTCGACTCAAGACACAAAGCCTCTGCACTATACATGCAGAGCCTCTTGGTCTCCTAACTCTTGTGCACAAAGGTTCCACGGCGCATCTTATCCCAGTCCGACACGTTTCCAAACGGTTACTTCAATCAAGCAACGTGGAGGCAGATGATTGGTGAACGCGTTGACTTCTCCTATTTCCTAAATTATAGAAGATTTATTTTCTAGGATTGCCTATAAAAGGATATTTCCTCCAAGGAAATAGGTTACCAATTATTACCATATTGAAGACGCGCTCCTTCCAATTTGAGAGAAATAGTTTTAGCACTTGTGAGAAATTAGCTAGTTGAGAGATTTCTGTACACACACTTGTGCATGTTCTTGGTGTTCTTGTTTACTCTCAATAGCAATTCAAATACAGCCGACTGGTTCAATACTTAAAGTATTTTGTGTCTTGTTCATTTCTGCTTAACAAACTAATTTCATAGTTATTGCTTCCGCTCATATATTGACTCAAGTTGTGATTATTAGTGCAATAGAGAATAAGGGTTCCTACAATTGGTATCAGAGCCTTCTAATCAGTCTATTGATTAGTTGGATCCAATCCATAAAGGATATCCTCTTTTGTTTGTTTTTTTATCTTTTTGAAATTGCTTTTAATTCTAGATCTCAAATTTTTTGTGAAAATATGTAGATCTCATTTATTTCTGTGAAGATAATCGTATTTGACTATTTCTCCAAGTTTTCGTTCTTTAAGTTCTATTTTCTATTCTTCGAAGCTTCTAGTTTGTCTGATTTACCCTTTTCTTGAAAGATGTCTGATCGGGTCCGTATTCACACACCACCGACTTACAACCAGGACCAAAAGCAAGTATACAATTAGTCCCAATATCGTCTTTCAAATAATAAAGTGGTACAAGTACCGGATATCGTCCACAGGGATTGTAGTAAAAGTTTAGATGAAAGTAATATTAAGAAGATGATTTCAGAAGGCGAATTTGAAGACTTTGATTTGAACAGAGTTAACACAACAAAAAATTAACAGGAGATAACAGATAATAAAAACAAGCCAGGGTGTATGACTTAGAGTGAGATGTAAATACTATTTCTAGTAGACCAATGCTGTCAAAATGCTACAACATGAAACCATGCTGACAAATTGCTACAACATACAATTAGTAACAACTATTTTCACCATTTATTTTAAAGGTATTTCTCTCGGACTTCACCAATGCACTGATATAATAGCTTTCAACCCATATCTCTATGAGGTATGCGAACCAGTGAAAGTGACAAATGATGTCCTCAAAATATATGGATATACAAATCTTTGTTAAAAATCACTCTCTCGAGTGGATTCCCATATCATTCAAGTTGACGTGTTTTGAATAGCTCATCTCTGAGTCCATTCCACTTTAACACTTCAAAGTAATCAACCTGTCGAGAATTAACAATTTAGAAAATACGAATAACAAATCTCTTTGTTAGCAACTCTCTCAAATCTACTTCCCATATCATCCAAATTGACGTGCAATCAATGGCTCAACTTAGAGTCCATGACACTTTAACACTTTTCAGTGATCAACTTGTCAAGAAGTGTCATTGGTTTTATAAAACTTGAAATGAAATAATGAAACATTGTTGTAACATAAAAAGGGCTACCTTATTTTGATTTACAAACTCACCCTTTCCATCATACACCCGAGCTAAGAAATTTAGCTACTCATGACGGAAAGTAAATTGCAAGAAATATAAAGTACGATAAATAAAGACATAAAAATAAATAACGGAAAGTAAATGACGGAATATAAATGATGGGAAATAAAATGCAAAAAGCGTAATAAATAAAATGACATAAATTAAAGAGCAAGTAAGCGTAATAAATAAATGATGGAATTTAAAGAGCAAGTAAATAAAGAAAGCAATTTAAGGAAAACTTGAGATTAGCCAAAAGTTTACTAGTATTTCTAGAGAGAGAAAGTGTTCTTCAAGTAGTAAGACTACTACTTGAGAAATGGAGGAGAGAATGATCTAAAATATAAACCCAACATCTCTATTTATACTAAGGTAGAGATGAGGGTATTACAGACAATTCACACAAATTAGTCCTAAAGCAACCATTAATACAATAAAGTAAAATTAAGAGTTTCAAAGTAGCTAAATTAGCCAACAAGCTCCAGCTAATAAACAGCTGTCCTAAACATAAGAAGTCTTTCAAAAGTCAGCTCTAGTCTTGTCGGTAAACTCCTAGTCCTTTTTCTTTTATTTCTCCACCATCAGGTCATGCTGCCACATTGCCTTAGCATCAAACAACTTCAACCTTTCCAAAATAAATCCAGATTAGTCCAATATCTAACAGAAATAGGTAAATCATTCATTTTAGCTTTAAAATAGAGAAAAGAGATAAAATGACTCAGAGTTGGGATATAAATGGAAAATGACCTATCTAAAGGAGAAGAAAATGGTGTTCTAAGCACTAAATAATTAGTGTGTATCACACCCCCAAACTTAAACCGTTGCTTTTCCCCAAGCAACCAAAAGACAACTAAAAATGACTCAATTTTAAAATTTTGCAAAAAATGGCAGTAAGTGCACACACATGTTGATTATATCGAAAATGCAATATATAGCTTTCATAAATCCCAAGTAAGCATATTCTGCCTAACCATTAGTATGAACCATAATCTAGCTTTATTTGCCTTTTGTTATGCTCAACACATCATATATCTAAGATCAATAGGACTTGTAAGTAACTGGTTCACTCTTATTTGACATATTTTTTCTCTCTTTGCCTTTTCTCACCTTTTTGCATCAACATTGACTTTTTTCAATTCTTGGCACTTTGTGCTCTTTTGTTGACTGCATATACACCTGCCCCAATGGGACATTTTTGGTGTTTTCGATCTTAAACATGGCATTAAAGCTTTAGGCACTTTGTGCACTTTTTGTGTTGTTTTGATCAATATAGTCATGATGATACCCTCCCCCAAACTCAAAGTTTTCAATGTCCTCATTAGAAGTATATAGAGGGGGTTGTTTATGCTTTGGCTACAAATGGCTAGAAATTGAGAAAAGAACAAAGGTCTATATCCTTTCTTAGATGAGCATATGATGTGGATACAAATGTTTTCCCAAGCAAAACGAGCTAGTTCTAGTGATACCAAGTGATTAGAAAATGTAGCTGGACTACAAGTATTATTATGGCTATACATGCATATGACATTTATCAACAAAAGTGTTCCTTGCGAGAAAAGAAACTAAAAAGTGTAAAAACAATCCCAGACTCAAAGAAACAAAACAAAATAAAACAAGAAGCTAAAAGGGAAATGATGGAACCTGTCCTATTCCTGAAGAGTAGGTGAAGTGGAGCTGCCTTCCTTCATCTTCTTGCAATCATCCCTTAACCTTGCATTTTCCTCAAACAACCTTGCATTCTCCTCCTTGAGAGCCTTCATCCTCTTCCCTAGCTTTGCACTAGTCTTTGCCTCCAAATCAGCTTTGATCACTTTAATGTCACATCTGGTGTTCTTCTCTGTTGCCCTCACCCTCTCAACCAAATCAACCTTTAAACTATCAATTTTGTCAAGGAATTCATTCCTTTATTCCAAGAGGCTGTCCATAAGACCACTGTTTTAGGCTAGCAGATCTTTCATTGTCCTTGTCATCCCATCATGCTCATTCTCTTTCTCACCTGTTATGAAACTCAACAAAACTAACAACCTTTCCACATGAATGGAGTTGTCAGAAGTAGTCGGTGATAAATAATGTCTAATAAAACTTATCCAAACATTCTCATCAGGGGACAAATTGGCAGCCTTAAAGGTTTTCAACATGAAATGAGTGTAAGGCTCCCAATCAGTCTCAGGCATTCCAAGGAAAGTCATGTTCTCAACCACATATGCCTCAGAGGCCGTGTGCAAGAGTGCATTATTCTCAAAATCTATGTGAGGTGAAAGACCAAACAATTTTTTATGGCTTTGTCAAAAGTAGACACCTTTCT
This sequence comes from Cynara cardunculus var. scolymus, assembly GCF_001531365.2. NCBI lineage: Eukaryota > Viridiplantae > Streptophyta > Magnoliopsida > Asterales > Asteraceae > Cynara > Cynara cardunculus. Next base: position 16,239,112 of record NC_037538.1, read on the forward strand.
TTGCGGCTCTATGGATGTGAAACTATTATCATGGATGATTTTATGTTGACAAAAATAAGGACTAATCCTCTTTTGGTCGTCAATGGTCAATCCCATAGTTTTTGTGTACAACTTCAACATATCCACCAATTTCTTTTCTTGATGCTACTCTAGGGTAGATGATATGATGACAAAAAATTTGTCTTCTTCTCCTAGAAAACATACTTCAAATGAGATGGGAGTTGCTTTAACTCTAGGTCAGGTGGTGATACTATTGATTGGGTGGAGTTCTTTTGCTCACTATTTCCCAACAACTCAAAAACAGTAACATCAAATGGGATACTCTCATCCTCTCTCAAATCTAACTCCTCAATAGTCTTTTCCTTTCTTTACCTCATCACTATCCTCTTCCTCTAACTTACAGACCTCTTTAATTCCTTCTTCATAACACATTGCCTCTATTTCAGTTATGATTGAGCACTTCTTCAAGTAATCAGGGTACTTTAAGGAGTTAAAGACATTGAATGTGAATTTTTGGTCCTGAAGTCTCATAGTCAGCTCTCCTTTCTGGATATCTATAAAAGTTCTTCCGATGGCTAGGAATGGTCTCCCTAATATGATAGGAATGTCCTTATCAGCCTCAAAGTCTAAGATGATAAAATCTGCCGGAAATATGAACTTGTCAACTTAGACTAAAACATCCTCAATATTTCCCTTAGGGTACGCAATGGATTTGTTGGCCAATTGAAGTGTAACAGTGGTAGATCTAGCTTCTCTTAGGCCTAAGGTGTTGAAAACAGATAAGGGCATAAGGTTGATACTTGCGCCTAAGTCACACAAAGCTTTCCCAATTTCCTTCCCACCTATAGAACAAAGAATAGTGAAACTTCCCGGGTCTTTAAACTTAAGAGGTATCTTGTTCGTCAGAAGTGCACTACATCCTTCAGTAAGAGCTATAGTTTCATACTCGGTCAGTTTCTTCTTCTTACTTAAGCTGTCTTTGAGAAACTTGGCATAACTTGGCATTTGCTCAATTGCTTCAACAAGGGGTATGTTGATATGTAATACTTTAAATACATCCAAAAATATCTTAAATTGCAGTTCTTCCTTCTGATTCCTTAACTTTTGGGGAAATGGGACATATGGAGGAACTGGTTTTGTCACAACTTTATTTGAATGTGTTGAGCATGATGAGTCATTTATGCCTTGGGTCTTGCTCTTACTCTCTTGTGGTGTGGATGGGATTTCAACATTCATCTTAGAGGTCTCTACAACCATACTCCCTTCTGACTTTTTTCTAGTGGCATCTTCAGGAAACAATAAATGGTAGTCTGATCTTAGGGGGACAGTATTGGTGACCTTAGATGATTGGTTTTCTAATGGTTTTGGTGGGTTTTCAATAACAAGGGCCAATGTTGTAGCATCAGCTTTTGTCAAAATTGGTTCACGATCTTTTTGTACTACCTTTGTCAATTCCTTCCCACTTCTAAGGGTCACTGCTTTAACATGTTCCTTTCCTAAGGCTCTTGGGACTTCTGTGTTACTAGGCAAAGTACCAAGGACTTTATTGGTTTGATTGAGTGCAAGTTGACTGACTTGGGTTTCCAGATTTCTGATAGCAGCACTTTGCTGATTAAAAAGAGATTGATTCTAAGAGTTTTGTTGGGTTATCAAAGCTTGATTTTGAGCTTGAGCTTATGCAAATAACCCTTTTATCATTGCTTCCAAAAAAGATGATAAATCAGTCTGTAGAGGTGGCTTGTTTTGAAAAGGTGGTTGAGTAGTTTGAAAACTTTGCTGATGATGATTATGAGAGTAAGAACTACTTGCATGCTGTTGGGGTTGAAAATTAGAGGTTCATTGCTGCTTATGAACAGGTGGATTCAAACTTGGACTGTTCCAAGAGAAATTTGGGTGTTGTTTCCAACTTGCATTGTAATTGTTGGTATAGGGACCAGATCCATTATGAACATAATTTATGGATTCAGAATTATGAGGGCAATGTTCATACGAGTGCTCCCCTCCACAACAAACACATTGCAATGAGAGGACTGCTGGAACAGGTGTAGTAACAGTTGGCTACACTCCTTGGCCTGAAGTTAGGTTTTTAAGCATGTTGGCCATGGAAGAGAGTTATGCTGTTAATGCAGTGTATGCATCTACATCATGAATTCCGGCTGTCTTCTTTTGCGGTTGGGCACATGGATCAGCCTAGTGTCCATTGTTTGCAAAAATCTTTTCAAGGATTTCATACCCTTCATTGTAGGTACTAGATGTAAAGGCTCCTCCCGTAGTCGCATCGAGCATCTGTTTAGCCATGGGACTTAACCCATTGTAGAATGTCACGAGTTGAATATAGTAAGAAATGCTATGGTGTTGGAATTTTCTTAACAACTCTTTAAACCTCTCCTATGCATCAGGAACAACTTCATCGTCCATTTGTTAAAAAAGACAGATTTCATTTCGGGACTTAGCGTTCCTGGTGGGTGGAAAATATTTTTGTAAAAACTTTTCGGCCATATTTCCGCATGATGGTATAGAACCTGGTGGTAATGAATTAAACCAAGACTTTGACCCGATCCCGTAAAGAAAATGGAAATAAAGTAAGTCTTAGAGCATCGTTAGACACTCCCGGGATCAAGAAGGCGTCAGTAATTTTCATGAAAGATTTTAGATGTGAGTGAGGATCTTCCGATGGTAATCCTGCAAATTGCCCATTTGTTTGTAACATATGGAACATGATCGGTTTAAGCTCAAAATGGAGGGCAGTCATATGAGGTCTAATTATCCCTGAGTTCAATTGCTCAAAGTCAGGAATAGCATAGTCCATGATTCTTCCATTTCTAGAGTTTGCAAGATTAATTATATTTGGAGTTTGAGCTCTTGGATGATCATTATTTTCAGATTCTGTGTCATTATGTCCATCTTCATGATTTGGTGGCCATTGTTGAAAAGGATGTCCTGGTGGGTTTTGAAAAAGTGGTGCATTTGGTAGAAAAGGCTGAAATTGTGGTATTTGACCAAAGGCTGGTGGATTTTGAATTGGTACATCTTCGTCAACTGAGGGAGGTAACGCCATATTAGGATGGAGTAGAGCAGAAATTGCTCTTTGAGCCCTTCTTCTTTGGCAGAATATTCTCTCAATATCCGGATCGAATTCGAGAAACTCCCCGTGGTGTATCCGTGGCATACACCTGCTAAAAGTAGATCAAACGATGTTATAAAAAAGCAAGTATACAATTAGTCCCGATATCGTCTTTTAAGTAATAAAGTGGTACAAGTACCGGATATCGTTCATAGGGATTGTAGTAAAAGTTTAGATGAAAGTAATATTAAGAAGATGATTTCAGAAGGCGAATTCGAAGACTTTGATTTGAACAGAGTTAACACAACTAAAAATTAACAGGAGATAATAGATAATAAAAACATGCCAGGGTGTATGACTTAGGGTGAAATGTAAATACTCTTTCTAGTAGACCAATGCTGTCAAAATGCTACAACATGAAACCATGCTGACAAATTGCTACAACATACAATTAGTAATAACTATGTTCACCATTTATTTTAAAGGTATTCCTCTCGGACTTCATCAATGCACTGATATTATAGCTTTCAACCCATATCTCTATGAGGTATGCGGACCAGTGAAAGTGACAAATGGTGTCCTCAAAATATATGGATAAACAAATCTTTGTTAAAAATCACTCTCTCGAGTGGATTCCCATATCATTTAAGTTGACGTGTTTTGAATGGCTCATCTCTGAGTCCATTCCACTTTAACACTTCAAAGTGATCAACCTGTCGAGAATTAACAATTAAGAAAATACGGATAACAAATCTCTTTGTTAGCAACTCTCTCAAGTCTACTTCCCATATCATCCAAATTGACGTGCAATCAATGGCTTAACTTAGAGTCCATGGCACTTTAACACTTTTCAGTGATCAACACGTCAAAAAGTGTCATTGGTTTTATAAAACTTGAAATGAAATAATGAAACATTGTTGTTACATAAAAGGGTCTACCTTATTTTGATTTACAATCTCACCCTTTCCGTCGTACACCCGAGCTAAGAAATTTAGCTACTCATGACGGAAAGTAAATTGCAAAAAATATAAAGTACGATAAATAAAGACATAAAAATAAATAATGGAAAGTAAATGACGAAATATAAATGATGGGCAATAAAATGCAGAAAGCGTAATAAATAAATGACGTAAATTAAAGAGCAAGTAAGCGTAATAAATAAATGACGGAATTTAAAGAGCAAGTAAATAAAGAAAGCAATTTAAGGAAAGCTTGAGATTAGTCAAAAGTTTACTAGTATTTCTAGAGAGAGAAAGTGTTCTTCAAGTAGTAAGACTACTACTTGAGAAATGGAGGAGAGGATGATCTAAAAACTAAACCCAACATCTCTATTTATACCATGGTAGAGATGAGGGTATTTTAGATAATTCAAACAAATTAGTCCTAAAGCAACCATTAGTACAATAAAGTAAAACTAAGAGTTTCAAAGTAACTAAATTAGCCAATAAGTTCCAGCTAATAAACAGCTGTCCTAAACATAAGAAGTCTTCCAAAAGTCAGCTTTAGTCTTGTCGGTCAACTCCTAGTCCTTTTTTTTTTCTATTTCTCCACCATCAGGTCATGCTGCCACAATCCCTCAGCATCAAACGGCTTCAACCTTTCCAAAATAAATCTAGATTAGTCCAATATCTAACAGAAACAGGTAAATCATTCATTTTTGCTTTAAAACAGAGAAAAGAGATAAAATGACTCAAACTTGGGATATAAATGGAAAATGACCTATCTAAAGGATAAGAAAATGGTGTTCTAAGCACTAAATAATTAGTGCGTATCAATGTCCAACAAATCCTAGAACTCGATGTATAGTGCTGGATCCCTCACTAGACTTCCGACTCTTATTAGAGATGAATATCCCTAGTGGAAGATTCAGATGATAAACTTCTATGAAGGTCTTGACCTGGACTTGTATGAATCTATCAATCATGGACCCTATGTGCCTATGACCGATATTCCCAGGGTTCCTGGTACTGGTACTACTGCTGAAGTTCCTGCTATTCGTGCTCCCAAGGATAGAAGGGACTAGGATGATGAAGACAAGCGTAGGGTTGAGATTGATCAAAAAGCCAAAAGGCTCTTGATCATGGCACTACCCAATGTAATTTTTCAGACTCTCGGTGCTTGTGATTATGCAAAGGATCTATGGATAAGCTAGCCAAACAGCTTGAAGGAGGTATTAAGATGAGAAAGAATCGCCATGCTCAATGCTTACACAAATTCAAAAGTTTTTAGGCTCTTCTTGATGAGTCTCTAAAACAGACTTATCATAGGTTCAATACATTGATCAACAAATGTAAGAAATGTGATGTGATAAGAACCCAGGAAGAGAAAATTATGTTGTTCTAGAAAAGATTGAATGAAAAGTGGGCGAATCTCTCTATGTCTTTCTAGGCCAACAAAGATTTGGAGCAATGGACTTTGCACGACGTATATGGAACTTTGCAAGCACAAGAAAAGGAGGTGCAAAAGAAAAAAGGTCACTCTAGGTGGACCTCTGGCTCTAGTCTCTGACTCTAAAGAGGCTAGCTCTGCCAAAGCATCCAAAGAAAAAAGGGCCAGAGAAGAAAGGTGGAAGGTAAAGAAGGCACTTGTTATGAAGAGTGAGGAAGAGAACAAAGCATCTAGCTCTGATGACGATAACATTAGTGCCTTTGCACACTCCTTGGCTCTCATTACCAAGGAATTCAAAAACAAGTTTGGAAGCAGGCATTTGACAGAAAGGGTTGAGATGACAGAAGTGAGAGGTACAAGGAATGTGTGTATGAGCCCAAGAACCCTCCTCAACAAACCATGAAGAAAGAGGAAGAGCTACCAGAGAAGAAGAAGCAGAGCAACAAATGTTTTCGTTGCGGAAGACCCAACCATTTCTCTAAAGAGTGCAAGGATCCTATGGTCAAGGATGAACTATACTATAAAAATAAGTACAAGTACAACGAACCTCAGAGGAGCCTCATGGCTGAACAGGAAAATTGGGTCTCTAACTCAACATCTGATGAGGAAACCCAAGCACACTTCTGCTACGATGATGATGCAGAAGCATTTGGATTCGAATATGACTCTCAGGTATGTTCTACTTCTGAATCTGTACATTCTAAACTTGAGCAAAGTATCTCTATGCTAACAAAAGATTTTTCCAAACTCCAACAAAAGCTTTTGAAGGACAAATAAAAGAGAAAAGTAATTGAAAATGAAAAGAACTTTTTCAAAAGAGAGACAGAGGTTCTGACTGTCGAGAAGAAGGAACTCTATGTGAAAAAGGAAAGGATTTTAAAAAATAAATTTCCCACAGAGACAGTTTTCAAAATAGAGTGCTCTGACTGAAAAAGGCTATAAAAGAGAAAGAAAAGGAGATTGTCGAAAATGAGCATGATAGACTAAATTATTTGGCTCTTAAAAATTATTTTCTAAGGGAAAGGGAATTTATACACCAAAGCTTGCAAAGAAATGAGCTATTGATAAAAAAAATATCAAGATGCTCAGCAGATGTATGAAAAGATCAATTCTCAATAGGATAGACAGGGCTAGGTTATGTTGACCTGGACCTAACCTTGAAGAAGAAAACGTCTCTTGAATCTGTCTTTCGTTTAGGAGCAGAACAAAAACCTAACTTTCTTACTCTGGATGAACCATCTCCTTTTAAAAGATCAAGACCTGAAAATGGGGCCAGAGCAAGAAGGCTCAAATTCAAAAACACCTCTTACTCTTCTATAAAAAGTATGCATGAACCAAAACAAGTAGATTTCGAAAGCATAAAGAAGAAAGAAGAAATTTTCAGTTTTGGCAACCATAATCAAGAGTTTTTAACTCCAAAGGATGATGAATTCAAAACTGAATCAGCACAAACAAGGGACAGAAAAGTTCCTGAAGAAGATTTTCTCAAAATTCTTGATCTATGCTTATTGAACGAGTTCACAAAAAGGTGAGACTAGTTTTTGAGCAAGATTTGCTTGAAGCTCTGGATCACTACTTTGTCTCTCAACAAAATAAAAACCAGAGGAGATTTCCAAAAAAAACTTTTAATGTTCCTCTTCTATGCAAAAGGATGAAGAGGGTTTCGATATCTATCCAAGGGAATCTCAAGATTCAAATCAGTAGACATATCTCTCTGATGATGAATTTTTCAACCAAAACTCAGATGACATTCTTCAATCTTCTAAAATACTACAAGGGCTCAACAAAAAATCCAATATTTTAAGTCTTAAGCATGATTTCTCGACTCTGACTCTGAGCCAGAGGAAGACTTGAATGTAGAGCGTTTTGAGACAGAGATAGTGGTGCCAGGACTAGACATTGATAAACTTCCAAATGGGATCCCTCTTAAAGCTATCCCAATTATGGAGCAGTGGAAAAAGGTTCCCATGTGTCATGATTTCATGGATACGTGTTTGAAAGCCAAATCATGTCTTGAGCTAGAAAAGGAGAAAAGAGCAAAAGAGCAAAAGTCTAAAGCCTCTGTATCAAAGTCTTCTGGTTCAATCTTTCAAAAGCCTATACAGTTCACTTGAGAATAGAAAGGAAAGGGGGATGCTAATGTTAAATCTAATCCCTCTTTTTTAGAGGATCCTTTAAAGGCTAAGGGAAGGAAAAAGAACAAGAGAGGGAAACAAGAGAAGACAAAGGGCGATTCTAAAAATCAATTTGAACTAGATAGGAAGTTCAATCAAAAGATTAATACTAGGAATGATTGTAATAAAAACAATTCCAAGTTTTATGAATCCAATGAATCTTTTTGTCATAAAAATGGGTTCATAATTGCGAATGTCTATCTTTGTTGCGACAATTAAAACAACACCTCTCAAGTCCTAACTGCATTCTCTTTGGGTCATCCAAAAGAAAATTTCCAAAAACCCAGAAGAAGCAGGCTTCTAAGGCCATACTTGGCAAACCAGTTGTGTCTGAAAAACTAGGTGCTAAGTTAGAGCCTTCGCCCAAAAAGAAATCAAAGTCTCCTAAGACTAACTAGAAAGGACCTATTATGAAATGAGTACCTAAAAATCTTTAAATTTGTTTTGCAGAAACATGTGCACACCTAGTACCTTGATTCTGGATGCTCAAGACACATGACTGGTAACAAAGAGTTGCCTTCCTATTTCAAAGACAAATCTGGAGGAAATGTAACCTTTGATGACAATAAGCAAGGACAAATCAAGGGTTATGATGTTCTCAACAAAGGTAAGGTTTCTGTTACAAAGGTTGCTTATGTTTATGGGCTAAAGCACAATCTGCTCAACATAAGTCAACTATGTGATTCTGGCTACAATCTCAACTTCCAAAGGGAGTCTTGCTCATTGATGTCAAAATCTGGTCAAGAGATGCTAAGAGCCGATCGCAAGGTGCAATATGTATCTTATGAACTCCTTACCCAGAGATAGTATAGAGACCATCTGTCTCATATCTAGCAAGAGTGAAGAAGCGTGGCTCTAACATCACAAGCTGTCTCACCTTAACTTTCCAAATATTGAGAAGCTTGTTAAACACAAGTTGGTTGTCGGACTACCTATAGCAAAGTTCGAAAAAGATCATCTTTGTCCTGCCTGTGAGATGGGTAAACTCAAACGAGCCTCTCATAAGGCAAAGACTGATGTTTTTTGTGTCAGACCTCTGCATATGCTTCACGTGGACCTCTGTGGCCCAATATCTGTACAAAGCATGTCTGGCAAGAAATATATCCTTATATTTATTGATGAACTTTCTCGATATACTTGGATTGAGTTTGTAAGGAAGAAACCAGATGTTCTAGAGATGTTAATAAAGCTGATGACCAAGATTCAATTTCTTCTACAAATCAGAATTCAAAAGCTAAGGAGTGACAACGGTACAAAGTTCAAGAATGCAAAAATGGACGAGTACCTTGCCAAAGAGGGAATATCCCAGAACTTCTCGGCTAAATGGTGTTGTGGAAAGGAAGAACAGAACCTTAGTCGAAATTACACGAACAATGCTTGCAGCCTCTAGCCTTCCAACCCATTTTTGGGCTGAAGCTATCTCGACCGCATGCTTTATGCAAAATAGAGCAACCATGGTCAATAGACATTTGAAAAACTCCTTATGAACTCGTCAACCAGAGAAAACCTAACGTTAATTTTTTGCACACCATTGGTTGCAGATGCTTCATCCTCAATGACTGTAAATGTAACACACCACTTTCCACATTTCCATATAAACATGTACTTCATATATTAATAAATACAAATACACCACTTTCGTCCCACTAGTACAAGAGATTAATAATACATAATTTACAACTCAAAAGTTCCAAAATAATCTTCTTATACATCACATGTGTCAAATAACAGGTTGATCTTCAAAATAGCAGGTAAGCACGATAAGAAAATAATCACATTTCCCCCTTCTCCTTATCCCTGGACCCAACCGGACATGCAATGCATATTTTTAGAACACAAAATGAAGGTTAGACCATGAGGTCTAGTGAGAAAACCCCTTCTTTGCAATTACATGGTGAAGATGACCAAAACCTGTTTAAAAATCCTCATGGAACATCCGACCACTTTAATAAAATATCACTTCAGGAAAATAACAACTGCAAGTTATAAAAGCATTTCTTACCACAAAGGATAATGTACCACTCAAGTTCTTTCAACATTCAGAAACAACACTTAAAGCTCTCAAGTCTCATCAGACTAGAGCTTACAGTCTCAACCTCGCCAAATCATACAAAGAATACCAACCACCGGTGTTCTTGGTTATTAATATAAGCTTTTAAAATAAGAACAATTTTAAACTTAACTGAATTAAATAATAACCAAAGACCCTCCGGGTTTTATTTCAAATGTCTACTCTTTTGAATAATCAAAATAGGATATCTGGTATCTCAAAATCATTTGAAACACAGGCAATTAATGCCTCCGACTATAAGCCATTTTCCCTTCTCAATGACATCATTGTTATCATTTCAATAAGAGAAATATTTCCAAGTCTTCATGTCACAAAGAAATGTTGAGTCAGAATTATCTCATCTTACGGATGTGACAACAAGAGCTATAATAGTAACACACACACACACACAAATGCCACCCTTATCAAAATGTACACCTCACCTTGCTATGCCACCCTTATCCTATGGTAAACCTCTCCTTGATATGCCACCTTTGTTTCCTCATTAAAGCTACAAATAAACTATAGTTTTAGCCAATAATGTCCTCAAAATAGTTCCATATCAGAAATTCTATCTTAAGAACTTTCACAATTCTTAATCCACTTTTCTATCTAATCTCAATATTTCTTTCAGAAACAGTTTTCGTATCTCAACAGTTTTGAAAGAAACAACAGTACCTTTCCTCAAATTAAATCAACATTTGAAAGATACCAGTTACCCTTTTCAACATAAAACAATTTTAAAACTGTTAAACAACATATTGGACAATAACAATTTTCATCGTACAAGCTTTGGGCGATGACTTCCGCTCATCGACCAACTCCATGACCGATAACATATCATCGGACAACACTATCAGGATATCATCTCATCGGACAACACTTCAAAAATAAGAACATACTCATCGGTCAATACTATGTCCGGTAACGTCGTCACCGGTCAACACTTTGTCCCGAAACAACCTCACAGGTCAACACTTAAAATTCCAAACATTAAACCGTTCAACATATGGGCGATAAAATGCCTAATCTGGACAACTATTGTCCGGTAAAGGCATTCACCGGACAACATTTCATCCGCTAAAGTCCTCACCGGACGATGCGTAAATTACACAACTCCCTTGCCGGTCAAGGCATGACCGATAATGGACTCTCATTGGACAACATTGTGTCCGATAACAAACCCTTATCAGACCATGCATTGAGCAAGAACATATATACAATATACATACAACAACAGTTCAAATTCATGAAAACCAGAATTTTACCAACAACATTTATAAGCTAAATTCAAAAGCTGTTTTGTAGAAAAACTCACCTTATGAAAGCAATGTTTTGAAGAAGAAATATGCACACAAAATCACAGCTTTTTCAATCTTTTTGAAAAACACACATAGCTCTTTCTTTTCTCACCCTTTCTAAAAATGGTAGGAAAACTTTCCTCTTCCAACTTTCTCACTTTTATACTTGCCATAACAGGCGGTTGAAGAAATATTATTATTCTTTTCCCTTCCTTACACACATGCACATATACACCTTATGCATGTACCTATGCATGCACATAAAAAATATGCACATAATCTAATAATCATTCACATGCATGCATATATCCACATGATTAACAATTAATCACATACTCAATAATACGTAACCATTTAGTCAAATCGTTAAATCTAAGTATAAACAACCCGGTTATCACAGTAAACATCTTGGGCAATTTTGACAAGAAGGCAGACGAAGGAAAATTCCTTGGATACTCTATACATTGCAAAGCCTACAGAGTCTTCAACCTCAAAACCAAGATGGTCATGGAGAGCATCAATGTCTCGTTCAATGATAAAGAACTTATGACTTCAGAGTACTCCAACTCTGAACTCAAGCTAAACCATGTGACTTCCAATTCTCTATCGAAGTCAAAGGAATTGGAACTCGAGCAATTATTAGAAAACTTCTTTGATGATGATGTCATCTCTGGGTGTGCAACCAGAGGTGCCTCTGCATGCGTTCAAGGAGAGCCACAACCTTCAGGTACATCAATCTTTGGCCCTTCTAATGCCTCTACTCCCTCTTATGATCTTGCAGATCCAGAACTAGAGCTTCACAACTCTACATCATAGCCGAGTCCTTCAGAGCCAGAGATTACCATCTCCGTATCTGAACCTGGTCCCTTTATACTACAATCTGAAAGGGAGCAAGTAGATCCATCATCACCCATAAGAGACATATTGGCAAACAATCCAATTGAGCAGGATTTAAGAACTCAACCTATTAGAACCCAACTTGTGAAAGTGTAAGTAAGAAGTCTCTTACTCTAGTCAATAGGACTTAGCCTATAGAAGCTGTCTGGCTAAGAGCTCTCATGCAGAAGATCAAGAACCAGAGCTCTTACTCAAGAGTGAAGGTTCCATTCATACAGAACCCACGCTCTATTCCCGTGGACACTCGAGCCTTGTACGCCAAAAAGCATAAGCGCTTGACTTAAAGCTACAACTCCAAGACCTAGAGCCTCTGCATAGTACATGCAGAGCTTCTGCATATGCAGAGCCTCTGCATAGTACATGTAGAGCTTCTGGCTATCTTCTCCATGGAACGCGCACGTGTTAGCCTAGACTTTTTCACAAGCGTCTAACAGATTTAAGGCCGCTTGACCAGTCTGCTCTGCTTTTCAAGGGAAGTCAAAGATAAGGATGCAAACCAGTCAGCTCAGAGTTTCACGCCTACTTTATAGCATAGTTTGTTAGACCTAGGCCTATATAAGGAGGCTTCCGCCTCAGGTTTAAATACCTAAAGGAACCGACTTACACTATATGCATTTTTCTGTGAGATTACGTTTGTACTTCAATTATTCATCTTTTATCAATAAAAGCATTCGGCATATTCAAGTTTATTCACTGTTTTACTTTCGTCTTTGAATATTCTGATTAATCATTCGAGATACATTGTTTGTTCTTAATTCTCATCTTACATAAATTGTGTTTCTGTCAATTAAGAGTATATGGGTTCAACAATTGGTATCAGAGCCTGCTAATCAAATTCATTGATTAGTCGATAGATATCCGACTGGATTCTACTCTTAATTTTTCTTGATTATTCGTTTTAAAAGAATTTTCACTCTTATTTTTCTTGATTATAAAACGTTTACTTTTACGTAATCTGAAAATCATTTTTCTGTCGATTATCTTTCTCGTCAGTTTTTCTTCTCAAAACTTTAATTTAAAATGTTGTCATCTCAATCGTGGAACTCCATGTATAGTGTCGGTTCCCTGACAAAAGCTCTGACTCTCATTAGAAAAGAATATCCCCAATGGAAGATTCAGATGATAAATTTCTATGAGGGTCTAGATCTAGAACTTTATGAATCGGTTTTAAATGGCCCATACGTCCCTACCACCATCATACCTCGGATTCCTGCTGCTGATGATACAATTGAGATACCTGTCGGGCGAGTACCCAAACTTCGTCGTGACTGGAATGATGAAGATAAACGCAGAGTGGAAGTGGATCAAAAGGCCAAAAGACTTTTGATTATGGCACTTTTCAACGAGATTTTCCAATCACTCGACGCGTGCGACTCAGCCAAGGATTTGTGGGATCAACTGGCTAACCAGTTGGAAGAAAGCATCAAGATGAAGAAGAATCATCGTGCCTGATGCCTGAACGAATACAACATCTTCCAGGCACTCCCCGATGAGTCTTTAGAATAGACTTATCACCGCTTCAATACTCTGATCAACAAATGTCGCAAATGTGACGTGATCAGAACACAAAAGGAGAACAACATGCTCTTCTTGAAGAGATTGAATGCAGAGTAGGGAAACCAAGATCTGGAGCAATGCACATTGCACAATGTGTACGGGACTCTGCAGGCTCAAGAACAAGAGGTGCAGAAGGCAAAGGTCGCTCTGGGTGGACCTCTGGCTCTTGTCTCTTATTCAAAAGAGATAGGATCAAGCCAGCCATACAGAGAACGGAGACCCAGAAAAGAGAGAAGGAAGGGAAAGAAGGCTCTCATCTTGTAGAGTGATGATGAAGGAGACAGAGCTTCCAAATATGAAGACGACGACATAAACGCCTTTGTGTAATCCTTGGCCCTGATCACCAAGGAATTCCAAAGGAAATTTGGAAAGAAGGTCTTCGACAGAAGAGGAAGATAGAATGAACAAAGCAGAGACAGAGCTTATGACAGAAAGAACCCTCCATCTGTTTCCAACAAGAAGGAGGAAGAGCCATCAGACCAGAAGAAGCAAGGGGTTCGATGCTTTAGATGCGGGAAGATGGGGCAGTACTCCAAAGAGTGCAGAGGCGCCTTAGTGAAAGACGAATTGTACTATAAAAATAAGTACAAGTACAATCGAACACAAAGGAGCCTCATGGCAGAATAGAAGAACTGGGTCTCTGACTCCTCGTCTGAAGAAAAAGACCAAGCAAACTTCTGTGGGATGGCTGTTGAGAATGACAGAGAAGAGTTTGGATCTGACTCCGACTCCCAGGTATGTTCCATCTCTGGCTATTCTCACTCTGAACTGGAAGAGAGTATCTCTACTTTGACTAACGATTTCGTCAATCTACAGCAAAAGCTCTCTCTCGAAAAATCCAAAAGAAAATCTTTGGAAAAGGAAAAATTATTTTTTGAACGAGAGACAGAGCTGCTCACAGTAGAGAAACAAGAGTTAACAGTGGAAAGAGAGTGCTTAGAATTAAAAGCGGCTATTAAGAAGAAAGAAACAGAGCTTCTAGAAAAGGAAAGAGACAAATTAAACTCTGAAGCCCTAAAAGACTATTTTCAAAAGGAAAGAGAGTTCCTACACCAGAGCTTACAAAGAAAAGAGCTCTTGATTAAGAAATATCAAGATGCTCAACAGGTGTATGAAAAAGTAAATTCTCAACAGGATAAAGCAGGGATAGGTTATATAGACCTAGACCTCACCTGGAAGAAGAAAAATACTCTTGAATCCGTGTTTAGGTTGGGTGAAAAACAGAAACCAGATTTTCCTATTTTGCATACAGCTTCACCGTTTAAAAGATGTAGGCTTGAAAGTGGAGCCAGAATTCCAAAGTTGAAGTTCAAAAACATCTCTTACTCATCAAAATATGTGCCGCAAGTTGATTTAAAATGCATACAGAAGACAAACGAGATTTTTTGTTTTGTCTCTATGAATCTCGAACATCTTAAAACTGAAAGTGAGGTTGTCAAACCTGAACCAGATGAAATCAAGAGTTCATCCACAGGAAATTTTCTTAAAACTCTGGATCCAATTGATGGATGACTTTACAGAAATGATAAGACAGGTTATCGAGCAAGACTTGCTTGAGTGCTTGAATTATCCTCCTAAAGGTCATGCAGATTCTTCTGAGTGTAACTCCTCGGATACTTTTGAAAGTCCCACAAAACAAAAGACGGACGAAGCTTCTAGCTCATGCATACGAGAATCTCAAGTTCTTAATGATACCTTTGTATTTCGATATTCACACAAGGATTTTCTTGACTCTGACTCTGAGTCAGAGGTGGACTCATTTAAAGAGCAAGTTAAGACAGAGGTCGTTGTCAAAAAACCAGAGGTTGCAAAACCCCCTATTGAGAAAAAAGATTCTCCTAGGTTCTGGCTGTGCAAGCATGACGACAAGTGCTAAATCCGCTCCCAAGTTTGAATACAGGGTAAAGAGTGCAAAGTCTGTTTCTTCTGCATCAAAGGGCTCAAATTCCAAATCTAAGCCAATTAAATTCACTCCTGAATAGAAGGGAAAATCCGCTGCATGCTCTAACATTAATTCCTCTGTTTCAGAGAGGCCTCTAATGGCCAAAGGAGTAGGGAATAAGAAATCAAAGAAGACTCATTCACTGTTAAAACAATCAGATCTAGATAGAAAGTTTGCTAGAACTACCAATGCTAGGAATGATTGTAATAATTTGTTCTTTAAATCTAATAAATCATTTTGTCATTCAAAATGTGTTCATAATTGTGAATGTGTTTCTCTGCTGCTTAAGTTAAAGCAGCACTTCTCTGATCCTAACTGTCTTCTCTCTGGGTCATCAAGGGCTAAATCCAAGAAGACCCAGAAGAGAAAGAAGGCTCCTAAAGCCAAGTCTGTTTACTGAGGCCTAGAGACAAAGCCTCTCCCAAAGCTTAAAAAACTATCCTCTGTCCCTAATAATCGAGGACCTATTATGAAATGGGTACCTAAATCCCTATAATTTGTTTTGCAGAAGCCGCATGTGGACATTTGGTATCTTGACTCCGGATGCTCAAGACACATGACCGGCAATAAGAGGTTACTTTCCTCATACAGAGAAAATATTGGAGGAAAAGTGACCTTTGGGGATAACATGCAAGGAGAAATAAAGGGATATGGGGATCTACTACAAGGTAAGGTTTCTGTCTCTAAGGTTGCTTATGTCTCTGGGCTTAAACATAATCTTTTGAGCATAAGTCAACTGTGTGATGCTGGCTACAATGTCAAGTTCCAAAAGGAAGCTTGCTCCAGTATGTCAGAATCAGGTCAGGAGTTGTTAAGAGCCAAGAGAAAGGGCAATATGTATCTCATGAACTTCTCACCAGGAGACAATTCCAAGACTCTTTGTCTCGTGTCTCGCAAGAGTGAAGAAGCTTGGCTCTGGCACCATGTCTCACCTCAATTTCCAAAATATAGAGAAGCTTGTGAAGAATAATCTGGTTAACGGACTTCCTACCATAAAGTTTGAAAAGGACCATCTCTGCTCTGCATGTGAAATGAAAAAACTCAAAAGAGCATCCCACAAAACTAAGACAGATGTGTCCTGTGTCTGACCTCTGCATATGCTTCATGTAGATCTTTGTGATCCAATCTCTATGCAGAGCTTGTCTGGAAAGAAGTATATCTTAGTCTTAATTG
The DNA here is from genome assembly GCF_001531365.2 of Cynara cardunculus var. scolymus. Lineage (NCBI taxonomy): Eukaryota > Viridiplantae > Streptophyta > Magnoliopsida > Asterales > Asteraceae > Cynara > Cynara cardunculus. Next base: position 16,255,658 of record NC_037538.1, read on the forward strand.
ATGAATACTCACGATATACTTGGATTGAGTTTGTAAGGAAGAAATCAGATGTCCTAGAGCTGTTAATCAAATTGATGACCAAGATTCAAGTACTTCTACAAAGCAAAATTCAGAAACTGAGAAGTGATAATGGAACAAAGTTCAAGAACGCCAAGATTGATGCGTACTTGGACACATAGGGCATAACTCAAAACTTCTCTACAGCAAGGACACCACAACAAAATGGTGTCGTAGAAAGAAAGAATCGAACTTTGGTCGAAGCGGCAAGAACCATGCTAGGAAGCTCTGGTCTTCCAACCCATTTTTGGGCAGAAGCCATCTCGACCGTCTGCTTTATTCAAACTAGAGCAACGATGGTAAAAAGGCATATGAAGACGCCTTACGAACTAATCAACCAAAGAAAGCCTAACGTAAAATTTTTGCATGTCTTTGGTTGCAGATGCTTCATCCTGAATGATCGAGATCATCTTGGCAAGTTTGATAAAAAGGCAGATGAAGGCAAGTTCCTTGGTTATTCTACAAAAGCCAAGGCATACAAAGTCTTCAATCAACAAACCAAGACGGTCATGGAACGTATCAACGTCTCATTCGACGATAAGTGACTTAAGAGTACCTCAACTCTGGACTCGAGCTTAACAATCAGACTTCCAATTCTCAAATGAAGTCAAAGGAATTGGAACTTAAGCTCTTATTTGAAGACTTCTATGGCAATGAAGACATCTTTGTACGTGCACCAAGAGTTGAATTTACGAGTGTAAGTGAAGAAACACAAACGACAAGTACATCTGACTCTGGTCCTTCACACACCTCTGCTTCCTCTGGTGATCATGCCAATCCACAACTAGAGCAAACAAGCTCTGCATCAAAGCCCAGTCTCGTAAAACCAGAGCATGATACCTCTGGCTCTGCACCTGGTTCCTCTGTACCATCATCCGAGGGGGAGCAAGCAGAACCTTCTTCTCCATCAACGAGCTCAATGCCAAATATGCCTATGGAACGTGATCAAATGTCTCCTACTTCTGTATCTGTCCCAAGAACAAGATGGACAAAGGATCATCCTCTTCACCAGATCATTGGTGAACCTTCAAGCGGCGTGAAGACACGGGCTGCCATGGCTAATGAATGTTTATTCGTAAACTTTCTAAGAATGGTAGAGCCTAAGAAAGTACATGAAGCCCTACAAGATCCTAGTTGGGTCGACGCCATGCAAGAAGAGCTCCAATAATTCGAGAGAAATAAGGTATGGCCTCTTGTACCTTTACCAAAGGATAAAATTACAATTGGCTGTAAATGGATTTTCAGGAACAAGAAGGATGAGGATGGGATCGTAGTGAGAAATAAAGCCAGGCTCGTAGCAAAAGGCTATTGCCAGAAAGAAGGCATAGACTATGAAGAGACCTTTGCGCCAGTAGCAAGGCTAGAAGCTATACGCTTGTTCTTAGCCTTCTCTGCTCATAAGGGATTCCGAGTCTATCAAATGGACGTTAAGTCAGCCTTCTTGAATGGTAAGCTGAAGGAGGAAGTCTATGTTCAACAACCTCTGGGGTTTGAAAGCTCCACACACCCAGAGTACGTCTACTTCTTGGACAAAGCTCTATATGGACTTAAGCAAGCACCTCGAGCCTGGTATGAACGTCTCTCGTATTTTCTCTTGTCTAATGGCTTTGAAAAAGGTAAGATCGATATAACTTTGCTTATTAAGAGGTATAAAGGTGAGATGCTCTTAGTACAAATATATATGGACGACATTATCTTTGGTTCAATGAACCAGAGGCATTGTGATAAGTTCTCTGCGTTAAKGAAGAGTGAGTTTGAAATGAGCATGATAGGAGAATTAACATTCTTCCTCGGCTTGCAAGTAAAACAAAGGGAGGACGGTATTTTCATTAGCCAAGCTAAGTATGTCTCCGACATATTAAAGAAATACCAACTCCACAACTCTTCCACTATGAGAACACCAATCGCTACGAGAACTAAGCTTGACACAGATCCATCTGGAAAACCGGTGGATGTTAAGACTTACTGTGGAATGATTGGATCACTACTATACCTCACGGCTAGTAGACCCGACATCATGTTTGCTACATGTCTCTGTGCACGTTTTCAAGCAAATCCAAAGGAATCTCATCTTTCAGCTGTAAAAAAAATCTTTAGATACCATAAAGGGACTCAATTTCTGGGTCTGTGGTATCCATAGTATTCTGGTTTTGATCTTATTGCGTACACAGATTCTAATCATGCAGGTTGTAAACTTGATCGAAAGAGTACATCAGGGAGCTGCCAATTACTTGGGGACAAGCTCATAAGTTGGACCTCAAAGACGCAGAACTGCGTCTCTACTTCCACAGCTGAAGCAGAGTATGTAGCTGCAGCCAGTTGCTGTTCCCAAGTGATATGGATGAAGACTCAACTGAAAGACTATGGCGTCGAGTTCGAGAAAATTCCAATCCTGTGTGATTCAGAAAGTGCTATCGCAATCACAGCCAACCCTGTGCAACACTCAAAAACAAAGCACATCGAAGTTCGTTATCATTTCATCAAAGACCATGTAGAGAAAGGTATGATTAAAATGTTTTTTGTGAGTACAGATTTACAACTTGCTCACATTTTTACAAAAGCTCTTGACGAAAAGAGATTTAACTTCTTGGTTAGCAAGTTGGGTATGTCCAATCTTTCAAACTAAGCAAGAGCCTTTGTATGTACTATACAGAGCCTCTGCATCCCTTATGCATACTTCTATTTTGTTGTTTATTGTTTTGATCCATGAGACAGAGCCTCTGCATAATACATGCAGAGCCTCTAGCTCAAGTCCTAGTTGTCTTATGATACAGAGCCTCTGTACCTTAGTTCTTATGCATGTGCAATACTTATCACATATGATCCAAGCATAGTTTAAGGGGGAGCAGATAAAAAGAGCTCAAGTCAAGGGGGAGCACCAGATCATGTCACATAGAGCCTCTGTATGTACTATACAAAGCCTCTGCTTCAAAACTTTTCATGATTATAGGATAGAGCCTCTGTATGTACTATACAGAGCCTCTGCCTCTAAACATAGCAAGTTTTATATAGAGGACATGTATAGTCCAATCACGAGTCTCTGTATGAGATCCTAAGGTATGTTGTCTATCTCTGCATGTAGTACTCAGGTTCTTTTGAAAACCTCTATTTAACACTAACCAGAGTATTTACACTTGTTAATTTTTTTTTTGAAAATCAAAATATATTATTTTATTAAGAAGACGTACGGTTCTTTATTTTTAAATTTTTTATTAGCTGTCATTTAAACTAAGCATCACCGCCTGTGAGCTTATCTTTTCAAACGTGGGAGGCGCCACTTGCAGCTGGCAGTCCACGTGGTGCGCCCCCACAGGCTGTGTAAAAAAATTGTTTCAGTTTAACCTGACGTTTGGGGCGCTAAATACTCAAGTGCTTTTTAATTTTTCTATTTAAACAATTTTTTACCCCCAAATTACTTTTTACGCTTACGAAGAATTTCAAGAACAGTTGTCGTCTTCAAGCTTCCAACCGCCATTACTCCTTCTTCAAGCTATCATACCATTTACTGGAACACCATTCCTTGAACAAATCATCATCCCGTTTGTCTAGTAAGTCCTCTTAATCCTTTTCTTCACCCATTTTACGAATCAAGAACTATTTCTTGAAACCCTAACTTTCTTCTAACCCTTCTTTTTCATCCAAAACCTGCAAATATGTCATCCTCCGAGTCAGGAAACTCCCAAACACACACCACAACCCACAAAACCGTTGAGGACACCAGTCAAAACCTGGTTCCTCTTCCAATCAAACCCAATAACCATGCCCTCCACCTCCAACTTGAAAATTTTGACCAAAAATACCATCCAATCATCAACATTCTCCAAAACCACTTTCTAAACCCTGCTTTGACAAACATTGATGACCTTGTACCTGAAAGATATATCCAAGAATACTGGTAATCTTGCGCCTTTACCGACTCTCAAAGAGGAATCGTTGGAGATTTCTATGTTTCATCCTCAAAGGATTTTGTTACTGTTCGGATATCCAGGTCCATGTTTTCGCGTGTTCTAGAAATCCCAACAAAAACCGACCTAAGGCTTTTTGAGTACGCCCCTCTCCCATCTGGGGACGAGATCATGGCTTTCTTGAAATTTTTGGGGTACAACAAGGCTATCCAATACCCATCTCAGTACTGTCGTCAATACTTACCTCCAATGTAGAACACTCTGTTCACATTGGTCAACAGATCTCTGACTTGGAAGATTGGGAGCCTTGACATGTGCTCCACAAACATACTCCAAATCTTGTATGGAATCTTATTCGATCTATCTTTGGATTACTCCTTGATACTCTACACAGAGTTCAAGGCTGTTGTGGCCAAGAAATGTCAAGAGGTGGCCAAAGGAAGATAATGGCCATCTTTGTTTTTTCCACGATATTTGGGTCTTCTCCTAAGGCCTGCTCTCGACGACAACAATATTGATGTGGGTCGTCTACCCGTACACAAGGTGAATATGCTCACTCAATACAAGCCAATAGTTAATAAAGAGGGATACGCAGCAGAGAAGCCCATCCCAAAGAAGCTCATGGCATATATGAAGACAAAAAAGATTAGGAGAGCGTACAGACGTACACGCGAGACACTAGAACCAGTGTCTTGAACCTCGGTATGCATAGGAACAGCCGACGAGGAAGAGAGAACAGAGGACACATTAAGGCCTTAAGTAGAAGGAGAGGCGATAAGAGCAGAGGAAGAGAGGGTGAGAGTAGAGCAAGAGAGGGAGAAACAAAGAAAACGAGAGGAGGCGAGGAAAAAGAAATTAGAGAGGGAAAGGAAGAAAAAGGAAGAAGCAGAGCGAGCAGAGCAAAAGAGATTGGTTAAGCTTTCTCATGCACGAGCAGAGGAGGAGCAAGCAGAAAAAGCTCGACAGGTAGATATAGCTCGTCTGAGGGAAGAGGCCAGACTCAGAGCAGAAGAAGAAGCTCGTCAAAACTTGGCCCAATCCTCTAGTCCTAACCAAGGGGATGACCAAGAGCACTTCGATGATGCTGCCAGGTCTTATACAAGTGAGGAGAGTGAGCAAGAAGAAGAGAGTGAGAAAGAAGAAGAGAGTGAGGAAAAAGAAGAGGAGAGCGAGGAGGAAGAAGAGGAAGAAGAAGAGGGAGGAGGTGCAGAATCTGCTCTGCCTTAGGGTGAGCCAGAGCAGCCTAGGCTAAATAGGCACACTCATTTTACCACCCCAACTCCTAGTGCAAACGAATCATCTGACTCCGGTGGTCGAGACACAGAGGTCATTGAAACAGAGGTGCACACCTCGAACCCAAGCCAGCCTATCCAACCAGAGGTCGCATCTGCCTCTGGTTATAACAGCCAAAGGGAAGCCTCACCACAGGGAACACCCTCTCAAAAGGGTGCAACCTTTGAAAATATAAGTGATATGTCTCCCTATATCACATCACTTTCCATACAGAGGAATTTGTTTCCTCTGCACGTGTAGACTCCCAACCTTGTTCAGAGCAAGGAATAGGTGCACAAGGCTTGGAGACTCTCGACCAGTCTCTTAGTCCACTCATGGAGAGTCCTTTGGCTGGCTCTGAACCAACCTTGGTTACTCTCCCTGACAGAACAGCGGTAGTGAATTCTCTTCAAGGAGAACCATAAAGATCTGGAAGTCATTCTCCAACTAACATTAACCAAGTCCTGAATGAAGGCATCCCTGGAACGGGGACTCAATCTGGCCCATGTGTTGAGCCAAAGGTCACCCAACCAGCATATGTCACTAGGGAAGAGTTCCATTCCCTAATCACCTCTTTGCGGTGCTCCTTGGAAGAGCTAAAACTCATCATGGCCCGTGCAAAGACGTCTCCTTCTATACCTGCTTTGAATGAGATACGGGCATTCTTGGCAGTATTGAGAGCCGGGTCTTCGATAAATGCTTCTCGTCTCGAGACTTTAACGGAATTGATGGGAAGAAATGCAGAGACCTTGCGAGAGGTCATTGCATCCATCCAAAGGGGTGAGGCGTCCACTTCTCATGACGCCCAGGCGATCATCCCTCTGAACGTACCTGTGGATTATGTCACACAGAGCACACTGAATGCTCTGTGTGACAGACTTCTGCAGAAGGTGGCGAACTTCACTTCAGAATTCAATAGCAAAGCCACAAAAGTAGTGGAGGCCATCAAAGTATCTCTGGCCAAGTTCAATTACCGCTCGGACGTTGAGATTCGATGGGTTGGCGATGCAGTCAAAGATCTCCTCAAAGTTCTTGAGGAGAGGATCAAGTCCATGCCTCAAGTAGAGGAGCAGAGGCCAAAGCGAATGGATCCATCTCCTTGTGCTGAGTCATCGAAGAGGAGACAACTTGACGATGATGAGAACCCAGAACAGTCTGGTCCTCAAAATCGTCAAGAGGGGGAGAACTATCCCACAACCATTCCAAGTGTGGTTACCCCCTCTACACCAACATCCTTTGCCCCACCCCAACCAACTCAAAATCATTCAAGGTAGAGGGCACAGAGCCAACCAGCGCCAGAACATGCAGAGGCGCTTCGCAAAGGGAAGATGCCCATGGCGTCTTAGGCAGAGCCAACTAGGCTACAAAAGAACATAGAGATCATAGACCTCTTATCTTTCTATGACTCGTCTGATTCTGACCTGGCTCTGTCCTCATCAATAGAATACGCCATGGACACAGCTGCTCCAGCAAGAGGACAAGAAGAAGAGGTGGTAGCTGTGAATGTGGCTGATCCTTCAATCTTGGGCATTCCAGTTGTCGTTCCTATAGAAGGCGTTACTGTTGTTGCTCCTCCACCACAACAAAACACTCACAAAGCTAGAGTCCCTGCTTAAGGGACCAGGGTTGTCACTCCTGCTATGAGGTAGTGGGTACTTGTCAAGCCAAATAGAGCAGATCTAGAAGGCAAAACCAGCAGGCCAAAACAGAAGCATCCCTCTAATCGTGTCCAAAAGATCAAGGAAAGTATGGATGCCATGTTTAAGCCAACACCCCTTGATAAACCAATCAAGGACACATCAGACAGCAAGGATATCTACCAGTTCATCTACAACCTACGAGAAGAGACACCGGGTCCAAAAGATCAGTCTTCATCCTATGGTTCAAGAGCACATCTGGCGGAGATTCCTAGATCGCTACACTCAGCCTATCACTGCAGTCCACTTCGTCGATGGAATAAGGCAAGTCCTCGACATAAAGAAGCGTATCGTCACGCATAGCTAGATTATATTCTACGAGTATACAGTGGAGAGGTCTCGCGGACAGATCTGTAGGTTCACAGATTGTGACCTAATAAATCTGAATCTATGGGATCTTCTCTCTCTATTCTACTTCACAGATCACAAGAAGGACAAGGGTGTCAAATATGTTGTTGCCAACTCTGCCATACGCCAAACGATGACAGACCTACTCGACTTCAGATACAAGTTTGATTTCCAACTAGCTCTGGATCTAGGAGTGGATCAATTGACTGTCGCTGCACCAAATGAAGATCTGCAAGGCATCAATAGCATCCCATCGTGGACGGTATTGGTGGAACCAGAAGTGGGAGTGGTGTTTCAAAACGCACAACAGAAAAAGATCTTCTTTCGAGACAACCAGAACTACAAGTACTCTAACTCTACTCTGCGCTACATAAGAGATAATCTAGTCAGGAGCAGAGACAACTCCCCAGGAGCAAAAGAGTGACCAAGAATTATCCTCAGGTCAATACGCAACATGCTAGAGTTTCGTGAACTTCTTAGGAAGTTCATTAGACTTCAAAATGTTTAGACCTCTTATCTTTTGTAAGTACTTTTCAATCTTTAATTCGATGTAATTTCCACTTCAATCGTATTGTACTTCTTTAGATAGTAAATGTAATTCAGAGGTTCCTTTTAACCTCTTGCTTCAATTAGAGACTTTGTTTTGTAATTCAAGTAAGAGCCTGCCTTCTTTACACTTAAGGGGAGATTGTTAGACCCCAACTTGTGAAAATGTAAGTAAGAAGTCTCTTACTCTAGTTAATAGGACTTAGCCTATAGAAGCTATCTGGCTAAGAGCTCTCGTGCAGAAGATTAAGAACCAGAGCTCTTACTCAAGAGTGAAGGTTCCATTCATACAGAGCCCACGCTCTATTCATGTGGACGCTCAAGCCTTGTGTGCCAAAAAGCATAAGCGCTTGACTGAAAGCTACAACTCCAAGACCTAGAGCCTCTGCATAGTACATGCAGAGCTTCTACATATGCAGAGCCTCTGCATAGTACATGCAGAGCTTCTGCATATGCAGAGCCTCTGCATAGTACATGTAGAGCTTCTGGCTATCTTCTCCATGGAACGCGCACGTGTTAGCCCAGACTTTCTCGCAACCGTCTAACAGATTTAAGGCGGCTTGACCAAGTTTGCTCCACTTTTCAAGGGAAGTCAAAGATAAGGTTGCAGACCAGTCAGCTCAGAGTTTCACGCCTACTTCAATTACTTCAATTACTTTTGTAAACCAAGTCTAACAGATAAGGTTGTTAGACCTAGGCGTATATAAGGGGGCTTCTGCCTCAAGTTTAAATACCTGAAGGAACCGACTTACACTATACGCATTTTCTATGAGATTACATTTGTACTTCAATTATTCATCTTTTATCAATAAAAGCATTCGGCATATTCAAGTTTATTCACTGTTTTACTTTCATCTTTGAATATTCTGATTAATCATTCGAGATACATTGTTTGTTCTTAATTCTCATCTTACATAAACTGTGTTTCTGTCAATTAAGAGTATATGGGTTCAACACAACCAATAGTTCACCCTCCCATGACAAGATGGACTAAAGACCATCCCTCATACCAAAGTATTGGTGATCCTTCACGAGGTGTAATGACAAGAGTTGCCACTGCCAATGAATGTGTATTCATGAAATTTCTAAGCATGGTAGAGCCAAAGAAAATCCACAAAGCCCTACGAGACCTAAGTTGGGTCGATGCCACGCAAGAAGAGCTTCAACAGTTTGAAAGAAATAAGGTATGGACTCTTATTCCGTACAAAAAGATAAACTTAAATTGGTAATAAGTGGGTTTTTAGGAACAAGAAGGACAAGGATGGCATTGTTATTAGAAAAAAAGTTAGGTTAGTTGCTAAAGGCAGGTTAGTTGCCAAAGGCTACTGCAAGTAGAAGGCATAGACTATGACGATACCTTTGCATCAGTAGCAAGGCTAGAAGCTATACGCTTATTCTTGGCCTTCTCTACATATATAGGATTCCGAGTCTATCAAATAGACGTTAAGTCAGCCTTTCTGAATGGTAAGTTGAAATAGGATGTCTACGTGCAACAACCTCCTGGGTTCAAGAGCTTCATACACCCAGAGTATGTCTATTATCTAGAAAAAGCTTTGTATGGACTCAAGCAATCACCTAGAGCCTGGTATGAACAAATCTCATCCTTCCTAATATCCAATAGATCGAGAAGGGTAAGATTGACATAACCTTGTTCATGAAGATGTACAAAAGGTGAGATGCTCCTAGTGCAAATTTACATGGACGATGTTATATTTGGTTCAACGAACTAGAGATACTGTGACAAGTTCTCTGCATTGATAAAGAGTGAGTTTTGAGCATAATGGGAGAATTAACATTCTTCCTAGGTCTCCAAGTAAAACAATCAGAGGAAGGTATCTTCATTAATCAAGATAAATATCTCTCTGACATCTTGAAGAAGTACCAACTTTATAACTTAACGACAATGAGGACATCAATTGCCACGGGTACCAAGCTTGACACAGATCCATCTGGAAAACCGGTGGATGTCAAGGCTTATCGTGGAATGATTAAGTCACTTCTGTATCTCACAGCTAGTAAACCAGATATCATGTTTGCAATGTGCTTATGGGCTAGATTCCAAGATAATCCTAAGGAATCTCACCTTTCTGCGGTGAAAAGAATCTTTAGATATCTTAAAGGGACTCAATTATTAGGTCTTTGGTATTCTAAGCATTTTGGCTTTGATTTAATTGCATATACAAATTCTGACCATGCAGGGTGTAAGCTTGATATGAAGGGCACATCTGGGAGCTATCAACTACTTGGAAACAAGTTGGTGAGTTGGACATCCAAAAAGCAAAACTGTGTGTCAACGTCCACTGCAGAAGTAGAGTACATAGTCGCAACAAGCTATTGCTCTCAAGTGATATGGATGAAGACTCAACTCACAGACTATGGCATTGAGTTTGGTAAGATCCCCATTCTGTGCGACTCAAAAAGTGAAATAGCCATCACTACAAACCCTGTGCAATGCTCAAAGACCAAGCATATTCATATTCACTACCATATCATCAAAGACCATGTGGAGAAAGGTACAGTTGAGATGTTCTTTGTTTCTCAGATTTCCAGATTGTTGATATATTCACTAAGGCTCTCGATAAAAATAGATTTAATTTCTTGGTCAACAAGTTGGGTATGCTCAATTTGCAATGATAAGTCAGATCCTCTATATGCATGATATAGAGCTACTGCACTTAAGATTAGCATATATTTGTTTTATTTGTATAAGTCAATTATACAGAGCCTTTGCATTTACTATGCGGAGCCTCTTAATCTGACTTTTGTGAAACTTTAAGTTTTGTCATACTGAGCCTCTATACCTTGAACTATTGCTCATACATATCTTATCATCTTGTGATCCAATCATAGTTTAAGGGGGGAGGAAAATAGAACGCACAATTCAAGGGGGAGAGCTGGACTTCCAAGAAAGAGCCATTGTATGTACTATACATAGCCTCTGCCCCATCAAGTTTATTCATGATGGTGTGGACTCTAAATAGTCCAACTGTGAGCCTTTGTATCACTTAAGAGGTATGTTATCTATCCTAATCTTCGAGTATTTTGAGCTTAAAACCTACTATGGTTTCAAAAGCATTACTTCTATAGTTTACCTAATTCCAAGAACCAGAGCCCATGTATAGCATATACAGAGCCTCTGTATCCAAAATTTGATAATTTTATATCTTTCTTAACCAGAGTGTAGGAATTGTTGAAAATCCTTCAAAATACTAAGTGTTGTGTTTGACCAAGAGGGATTTCACTGTTATCAAAGCTCTGGTGGACAAAACACTTGTATTTTTTCCTCTCATTTAAATAATAAAATGGAAAATGGGTTATCTTTGGAAGGTGATAGTCCTGTAACCCTAAATTTTTAAATTTGGGAGGTGCGGATGTGTGATATCACCTGCAACTGCTAGTCCACGTGGCATCTCCCCACAGGTTCTGACAAGATTCCCTTCCATAACCGACGCTTGGGTTATAATTACACTCGAGTGTTTTATTTTTTTGCCTATTTAAAGGAGAAATAAGCCCTATTTTTCCTTTACGCTTCCAAATCCTCCAAATTTCCCTACCAGAACCTGCTTCAAGATCATCAAGAACTATGTCTTCCCAAGTAAGAACCTGCAACTTAAAAACCCTACTCCTTCTTCTACACTTTTATGCTTTTTTGAACCTGAAACAATGTCGACCAGTTCGGAATCAAACAACTCCCAAACCAAATCCTCTACCATGAAATCGATTGAAGGAACTAGCCTTCATGTAATCCCTCTCCCACTAAAACCTAACAATCACGCACTTAACCTAAACCTCTCAAACTATGATGCCAGATTCCACCCTATTGTGAATGTTCTCTAAAACCATTTCCTTAACCCAACCCTAACAAATATTGATGAAGGGGTCCCTGAAAGATTCCTCCAGGAAATATTGGCAAACCTGTGAATTCGTGGAAAAGGAAAGAGGAATATTAAGAGAATTTTATGTCCCCGAAACAAAAGAGTATTGCCGTATAAGGATTTCTAGATCCCTGTTCTCTTTTGTTCTACAAATCCCTACTAAAACTGACCTTGGCCTTCCAGAATATGCCCCCTTCCCACTAGTGAAGAAATCGTAGGAGTTCTAAGACTTCTTGGCTACAACAAGCAGATAAATTACCCCTTCCAGTTTAGGTGCCAATTTCTACCCCCAATGTGGAACATTTTGTTCACATTGGTTAATAGGGCCCTAACTTGAACAATAGGGAGTATGGACATATGTAGCACGAACATGCTCTAATTGTTGTATGAAGTGTCTTCGACCTACTACTCGACTATTCGCTCATCCTATATACTGAATTCAAAGGAGATGTCGCAAAGAAGAACTTGGACAAATCCAAGAGCAAGGACCTACCTACCTTGCTATTTCCATGATTTCTGAGCCTACTCTTTAGGCCTGGTCTCATAGAAAATGAGATCTCGTGCACATCTAGCCCCTTGGCCAATGTGAACATGTTGACTACATATAGTCCCATGATGCACAAGGATGGGTATCTTGCAGAGAGGCCATTACCAAAGAAGCTAATGGTATACATAAAGACGAAGAAGATGAGGAGGACATACAGACGTGTACGTTAATCACTAGAAAAGTGATTCAAACCCCGACACGAATAGGTAAAGCCAATAAAGGAAAAAGAAGAGGGAGAACAAGAGGCAGTTGGCACAGAAGTAGAGAGGGAGCCACATGTAGAAGTGAAGATGGAGAGAATAGAGAAAGAGAGAGGAGGGAGATGGAGAAGAGACAAAAAGAGAAGGAGAATAAGAAAAGAAAGAGGGAGGAGAAGAAAAGGTAAGAGGAAGCAAAGATGACAGGAATAGAGAGGGAGAAGAAAGAGAGGAGCAAGAATGAAGGAGAGATAAGAGAGAGAGAGAGAGAGAGAGACAAGAAAAAGAAGTTGCCTTACTTCTTGAGGGAGAAACAAGTGAGAGTGAGGATGAAGAAGAAGAGAGTGCTCAGGCAGAGGGGGAGCCAGAGTTAGAGCAAAATGTGCCAAACAAACATATTTACTTCCATAACCCAACTCCTAGTGCAAGCACATCTTCTAGTTCTATTGGTCGAGCAACAAGAACTATTGAAACAGAGGTGCACACCTCGAACCCCAACCAGCCTAACCAGCCAAGGTCGTAGCTGCCTCTGGCCTCCATAGCCAAAGGGAATCCACATCGCAGAGCTTATCCTCTTAACATGATGAGACCTTTGAAACTATAAGTGGCATGTCTCCCCATGCCACGCCACCTTCCCACATAGAGGAATTCATTTCCTCTACACTAGAATTCCCTAAACTTGTTCAGAGAAAGTATTAGTTGCACAAGGCTTGGAGGCTCTCAACTGGCCTCTTAGTCCACTCATGGATGACCTTCAGTTCACCTTGACAGGACGTTTATAGTATCCTCTTCTGATGAAGAGGTACGAGGATTAGACGGAAATCCTTCCAGGTTCAATATAAATACAAATCTGATCGAAGGTGTCCTAGGAACAAGGAAAAACTCTGGCCCAGGTGTTGAGCCAGAGGTTACCCCTACAGATTACGTAACAAAGGCAGAGTTTCATGCCTTTGCTACCAATGTTCTATGCTCCTTGGAAGAGTTAAAACTTACAATGGCCCATGCAGAGCCATCAATTCTGCATCTGCTTTGGATGATGTTCGAGCATCCATAGCAGCCTTGAAAGCTGAGTCAAAGACAAATGCTACGCTACTCGAATACAACATGGAATTGACGACGGCCAATAATGCAACCCTACAAAGGCTACTTGGGTACATCCATAAGAAGGAGTCGAAGCCATCAGTCACACCTATCTTTATGGACCAATTTGAAAGGTTCACAGAAGACATGGTCAAGCTCAATGAACAGGCTTTGCTCCCTATTGGTTCCTCTATTGATTGCATCACCAAGAGGGAGATGGTGGCCCTTGGTGATAAGCTACTATAAAAGGTCTCTACCTTCACATTTGACTACAACTCACCACCAAGACCGCTGCTACAGAGATGCGTCGTTCTTTGGTTGCTTTTAAATTCAGAGCAGATGTGGAGATCACTAAAGCTACCCAAGCTGCTACCGACATCGTGGAGATGTTCGATGAAAAAGTGAAGTCCATGCCACCAACAAACCTAAAGAAGAAGAAAAAAGAAGGTTGAGGAGCATATAGTCTCCTTGTGCAGAAAGCTCAAGGAAACGAATAAGGTTTGATGATCAAGAGCATCCAAATGACTAAGGCCCTCAAGATCATAAAAAGGGGGAGGGCACTCACCAAAACACATCCAATGCTACTCCTACCTCCTCTATGCCAGACCTAAAATCAAATCAAGAGCCTGCGCCTTCACCACAACCTCAACAACAAGAAACAGAGCAACCAAAGCCTGCACAATCAGAGCCTGTTTCTACATTAATTGGTGAAGAAAATATCTCTGCATTGAAACTCGTCACCAACACATATGCCTCTTCATCATCAACTTGATCATCCTCTTCCTTTTCAAAACCATTTATGGAGGAAGCTCGGCCACGACAAGATCAAGACAAATAGGAAGTAGTTGTTAATGTACTTGAACCAGAGTTTGAGGATGAACCCCTCATTGCAAAATAGGTGAATCCAACAAGGCTCACCTATGCGTCTGTGTCTGCTCCACCTGTCCAAGCTCCAAGAACCAGAGCTCCAGAGCTAAGCCAAACTTCTCACCAAGCCCCAAAGAAACACCAACATCATCCTACTCAAGTAGAAGAAAGTAGCATCCAGCCTCAGAGCTCCAATCCTGTGTACGATAGAGTACAAGAAATCATGAATCAAATGGATACGATGATGAGGCCTCTTCCCAAGAACAAGCCAACTGAAGAACCTATTGCCAATGAGAAAATATACCAATTCTTGTACAGAGAGAGAGAAGAGGTGCCAAGAATGAAAATCAACCTCCACCCTATGGCCCAAGAAAACATCAGGCAAAGGTTCCTTCGTCAATATACTCTGCCTGTCCGAGAAGTTCACTTCTGTGATGGGATAAAACAGGTATTAGACATCAAGAAGAGGACCTTCGCCCACAATTAGATCATCTTCCATCAATACATGGTGGAACGGTCTCAGGGACAGATTAGTGTTTTCACATATTGTGATATCATAAAACTTAATCCTTGGGATCTTATCATTCTGTATTTCCATAGAAACAACAAGAGGGACAAGGGGATCAAATTCACACTGGCCAACACTGCAATACGCCAAATAATGATGGATCTGCTGGATTTTAGGAGCAAGTTTGATTTTTAAATAGCTTTGGATATGGGAGTGGATCAACTTTCTGTCACCGCGCCCAACGAAAATCTTGAAGGCATCAAGTTCATCCATTCTTGGACTATGATCGTAGAGCCAAAACTTCGGGTGGTCTTTCGAAATTAACTTAAACAGAAGGTATTATTCATAGCAGAACAACGCTTCAAGTATTCAAATGCTACTCTGCACTGGATCAAGAATCACCTATGTTGAAAAGAAGACCAAGACCCCGCAGCAAGAAAGCGAGAGCCTCTGCACTTATACACTCGATAGACGGTGTACTTGAGTTTTGCGAGCTTTGTAGGAGGTTCATGAAACTTCAACATTTCTAGGTCTATTTCCTTGTAATCTTTTTTGGTTAAGTATTGTACTTATCTTCTTCAATTCCAAATAAAATTTATCCTACAGAGGACCATGTTGGCCTCGTGCTTTCTATACTAGAATTTAATTCAAGCAAGTCTTTTTTATTACACTTAGGAGAGATTGTTAGAATGTCTATTTCAAAAGTGTAAGGGGCCGTTTACCAAACACTTACCTGGGTAAGTGCTTACCAAGTCATGTTACCTTATCGGATTAATATGGTAAGGACCAAAAATCTTACTCGATAAGAGCGAGGCAAGGACCATGAATCTTACCCGGTAAGTGAGGCCGATGACTCTTACCACGTTAAGTGCTTACCGGGTAAATTGTTGCATACGATGTTGTTTTGGTGGACTAAAATCTTATCTGGTACGTAAATAATAGTGTTAAATTTTACGTGCAAGCACTTATCGGGTAAGTATTTGGTAAACGACCCCGAAGTAAAAATCCTCTTGCTCTAGTCAAGCAGACTTAGTCTAGAAAGTTGCCTAGAACCATGAGCTCGGATAAATCAAATACAGCTGACTTATTCAACACATTAAACTCTTTTGTGTTTTTGTTTATTTCTCCAAACCTTTCAATATCATAGTTGTTGCTTCCATTCATTAATCGACCTAAGTTGTGATTAATGATACTTTAGAGGATTCTAGGTTTCAAAAATTGGTATCAGAGCAAGCTAATCAATTGATTAGTTAATCAAATCCAAAAAGATATTCTCTATTGTTTTGGTTGTTTATATTCTTAAAATCGTTTTTCATTCCAGATCTTAAAATTTCCTTTGAAAATTTGGAGATTTTTTTCATTCCTTAGAAGATATTCGTATTTTGATATCTTTTTTCCAAGCTAGTGTTCGTAAAGTTCAGTTGTCCTCTATTTGTTTATTCCATAACCTTTTTAAAATGTCAAACCAAACATGGAATTCCATGTACAATGCTGGATCTCTTTCAAAACCTCCTACAATAATTAGGGATGAATATTCCCAATGGAAGATCAGTATGATCAATTTTTATGAAGGTCTCGACCTTGATCTGTACGAATCTATCAAGCATGGACCTTATATGCCCATGACTATTATGCCAAGGGTTCCTGGCTCAGGTGACACTGTTGAAGTCCCTACCATCCATGCTCCCAACGAAAGAAGCGATTAGGACGATGAGGATAAACGCAGGGTGGAGACTGATCAAAAGGCCAAAAAGCTTTTAATCATGGACCTCCCTAATGAAATCTTTTAGTCTCTTGATACCTGTGATTTTGCAAAGGGTCTATGAGATCAACTCGCAAACCAGCTTGAAGGTGGGATAAAGATAAAGAAAAATCACCGCACTCAATGCCTAAATGAGTATAATAGTTTTCAGGCTCTTCGCGATGAGTCTCTCGAGCAGAATTATCACAAATTCAACACTCTAATCAATAAGTGCAAAAAGTGTGACGTGGTTAGAACCTAGGAAGAGAACAACATGCTCTTCCTAAAAAGGTTGAACGAAGAGTGGGCGAACCTCTTTATGTCCCTCAAGGAAAGTCAAGATCTAGAGGAATAGACATTACATGACATATATGAAACCCTGCAGGCCCAAGAAAAGGAGGTATAGAAGAACAAGGTCTCTCTTGGTGGACCTCTGGCTCTAGCCTCTGACTCCAAAAAGACTAGCTCTGGCCAGCTATCTATTGAAAGGAGAACCAGAGAAGAAAGAAAATGGGGTAAGAAGGCTCTGGAAATAGAGAGCGAGGAAGAGAACAGAGAATCAAACTCTACTTGAAGTTATGTGCAATAAAGATCCAATCATGGCATGGTAATTTTGTTGATCGACACATTTTCCAGATAAATCTACATCTAATAAAGTACCAGTGTCCATGGGAGTCTTTATGGAAGAACATTCAGACATATTAAATCTTTTTAATATATATATTTTACATATTTGGGCTGATTAATGAATATGTCATTTGGGAGTTGTTTTACTTGAAGACCAAGAAAGAAATTTAACTCTCTCATCATACTCATTTCAAATTTAGATTTCATGATGTCTGAAAAGTTCTTACAAGACTTTGGATTCATAGAACCAAAAATAATATCATCAACGTATATTTGAATCAAGATCATGTGTTTACCTTGCTTTTTATGAAATAACGTTGTATCTATCGTACTTTTCTTGAAACCAGATTTTAGAAGGAATTGAGTTAGAGTTTCATACCATG
Organism: Cynara cardunculus var. scolymus; assembly: GCF_001531365.2. Lineage (NCBI taxonomy): Eukaryota > Viridiplantae > Streptophyta > Magnoliopsida > Asterales > Asteraceae > Cynara > Cynara cardunculus. Next base: position 16,273,308 of record NC_037538.1, read on the forward strand.
ACCTAGGAGCTTGTTTCAAACCATATAAAACTTTGTCTAGGACATAGACATGATCAGGTTTATGTGGATCAACAAAGCCTTCAGGCTGACTCACAAAGACTTCTTCGTGCAGAATACCATTCAGGAAAGCTAATTTGACATCTATTTGGTAGACTTTGAAATTCTTGTAAGTCGCATACACTAGGAATATATGATGGCTTCAATGCGTGCGACTGGAGCAAAGGTCTTGTCATAATCAATACCTTCTTGTTGACTGTAACCTTTAGCAACCAATCGGGCTTTGTTTCTCACTACAATTCCCGTTTCATCCCTTTTGTTTCGAAAGACCCATTTTGTACCAATTATTGATTTGTCTTTCGGCCTTGGTAGAGTCTTCAAACTTGGTTTCTTTCGAATTCCTGAAGTTCATCTTGCATGGCATTAATCCAATTTTGATCTTGCAAAGCTTCAGATGACTTCTTTGGCTCTATTGCATTAAGAAAGTTCACGAAAAGACACTTGTTAGCGGTAACAGATCGCTTTTTCACTCTATCATTTACATTACCAATTATTTGAGTAGGAGGGATGATCTTTCGTCCACTTGTGAGTACAAAGAAGGGTTGAACATCATTTAAGTTTTTCAGATCATCATATTCATCCGTTACAGCTTGAATTTCACTTTCAACTTCAGCTTGAAATTCTGATTCAGCTTCAACTTGAAACTCATAATGTTCAGCTTCATTGGCAGGTTGAGAAGACTCAGATTAATCAATAATGGATTGAACAATCTCTGGTCAGCTTGAACATGTTTTGATTCAGTGACTTCAACAATTTCAGGTTAGATAGTATTTGATGTTGAACAACCAGCTTCAGATGGTCCAAAAAGTTTGAGTAACTTGCAGAATCGGGACCACTAGTTCATTCAACTTGGGTAGATCAGATATTTTTTAATCTGCAAGAATATCCCAAGTGAGATCAAATGTGTCTTTAAACAAAGAATCTAAATTTGATTATACAAAAGAATCTGAATTTATTATCCTATTTGGTACAGGTGCTACACTGCTTTGTGTAGAAGCTAATGGTTGTAGCTTGAGTCCTGAACTAATTTGTTCAGAAGTCGAAGATTCATTGAATCTGACGTTGATGCTTTTTATGACAATCTTGGATGACTTGGTGTAGACTTGGAAGGCTTTAGACTTTAACCAATAGCCAATGAAGTAGTCTTCTTTCGCCTTCATATCGAATTTCCCGAGATTATCTCGATCGTTAAGCACAAAGCATCTACAGCCAAAAACACGAACGAATTTTACAAGTATGATTACTTATCTTCTTATCAAAACTTAAAACTATCACTGAATATTTCTATATTCAGTGATCAAACGATTTTAAAAGAAATATTTATGTGCTCTTTCTATCATTGAACCTTTTTAAGAAAGTATATCTTTAAGTTATATTTACTTGTCCTTTCTTAAAAGAAAACCATCACTGACTCTTTTCTTAAATCAATCAAAACGTTTAAAACTAAAATCTCTTTAGTGATTTCCTTTATCACTGAATCTTTTAAACTTATATTTTTTCTAAAAGATATTTTCTTACAAACTGATGTTGAATATTCTATATTCAGTGATCCTTTTATGTTTTTAAAAGACTTAAACATTCTTATTTTGTTTAAAATAAAATGAAAATTGAACGGTCATAATTTATATGACATCATTTTTTTAAAAATCTTATACGATTTCTTTGAGACGCGCGCATCATTCTGACACACACGGCCCTTCATCATTGCACATCTTTTCAAGTTGTATTTTCCTTCTCTCTTCTTTTCCATTCCTCTCTCCTCCTACCTATAAATATGAGATATTTTCTTTCATTTTTCTCTTTACACTTTAAAAATCTTGTAGAACCTCTGCCCCCAAGACTTTCAAAAAACAAGAACTGAAGAACTTTCAAATCTCTTTCAATCTTTCTCTTCAAGTCTTAGGTTGATAATCTTTTTTCTTTAATTTGAACTGTTCTTCTTCTTTTAGGATACTCCTGTTATATACTTTAAGAACTCGTTCTCTTGAATGACTAACAAACATATTATGAACTCATTCTATTACTTAGTTATAATCTAGGTTTCAAAACACTTACTTATCTTGAAAAACCCTAAATATTTTTCTGGTTTCTTCAAAATAAGTTTTATCTTTCGAAACTTATAGTTTACATTTATAACAAACCTGTATTATCTTCTGTTTTCTCTTGTATAAATAGAAATGGCAGCAAGAAACATGAATTTCTCTCTCGATGAAGTGTCCTTCAAGGAAAATAACCATGTTGCTTTTTTGGACATCCCCATCAACAACCCCCACTCTGAGGATGCTGCTAACTTCCTCAAAAACTCCCATATCTCTCATGCACTAACCCATGAACCTATCATGGTTAAAGAATTCCTTCAGCAGTTTTGGTTCACTGCTGAAGTGAAACAGGAAACTGACAAGACTAGGAACCAGGTGGAGAAAATCTCCTTCACCTTCAACAGGATGACCGTCAGTTTTGACGTAGCCACTCTAAGGACCGTTCTTCATTTACCTAAGGGTCCCTACTCTAGTAAACCTTCCACTTAAGATATCATCTCTTGCCTTGATGATATTGGCTAGAACTTGCCAACAAAGAAGGACTCCTGTGTACCCCTCAAGTCATTGTCGAAGGTTGAGAAGAACCGTAGACAATAATTTTTTTCCCATTTCATTTAGTGTATGGGAGGCAAGACTAGTGGCCAAGACCAAGCCTCCAAAGTTGCTCTTAATAATGGTGTTTCTATTTTACCAGATGAAGATCAACTTTGTTGGAGTTATTTTCGAAGACCTGACGCTAAAGCTGAACAAGCGCCAACGAGAAAAGGTGGTGCCTTACACCAGATTCCTGTGCATGGTATTTGCTAAAATCTTTAACAATAAATACTCCATAGAAGGCAACTTGCCTATTTGCAGGCTTGGGTCTATAATCTTGGACCACAAGTCTAAACTTGTAGATATTGGATTGTTCACGCCAATGCTTACCATCGCTCATGGCACATGTATGTCTTCTACTCCTTCCTCTTCTCTCCCACAGGTGTTCAGGACTAAGGAAAACCCTCCTCAGTCTATCCCAACCACCACCACCATATCCTCTAAGAGGACCTCCACTCAAACCACTCTTGGTCCTTCACCGAGGGCCAAGAAAGACAAAAAGGGGCAAACCAAGTCGCTGGCTGTTACCTCCCAACAAGTATCAGTCATTGAATCAAGCCGTATCCCCGAGGCGCTCTCTCTTCTACCCACACCTAGCTCTTCAGTGATCTCCTCAGACACTGTCATACGTATGGCTCCTCTCCCCACCGCCTCAGTGACTCAAATCACTGAAATTGTGAATATCAGCATCGCAACTACTGAACTCCCACTCCCACCTTTCTCAGCCATTCTCTCCTCTCCTCCTCCTTTGGTCTCAACACATGCTAGTGATTCATCAATAATCGTTCTCACTGGTGATGAAGCAATAACCACAGAACTTGAGGTGGCTCCTCTTGAGGTGCCTCAGTCATATAAAGCCTATCCTCTCTAAGGCAACCTTGAGAGAACCAGCGTTAATACTTCTGATGATGCTGAAGACCCTTCAGGTACTCTAGCCTCCTTCTACCCTTTCATTTCTTTTAACCAAGTGCTCTCTTTTGCTCAATTTTTATCTTCTCTTTCAGATCCTTTTGCTATAGAGCCTTCAGCCATGGCGACTGACTATGATATGGCTGAAGATGTCAAGCTTCTACTCCCGGTGGTAGCTACTGTCTTGGACAAAATGGCAAGGTCCACCAAGACATGCCTATCAAGGAAGACCTCACCTCAGGCCTCTCTGTCGTCAAAGATGGGGTTAATGAGGTGAAGGAGTTGCTATCTGAGGTGCAAGTTGATGTCTACACCATCACTGAGCCATCTCTGCTCTAAATAGCAAGGCCAATGAAGTGCAAGTTCAGTTTTCCAGACATGATGAATTGATGGAGCAGATACTAAATCTTCTTCAACATCCCTCACCGGTTTCTGAACCTTCATTCACACCCGTTGATCGACGTTTTATGGATCAAGTGCTTGAGCTTAATCTCTTCCAAGCTCAGGCTTTGGCCGATCTAGAGTAGCGAATGGATGTTATCACCAAAAGTCTTAATGATATTACGTTTCGTCTTGTTGATGACAAAGAGGGGAGAAAGACTTACATCATGATGCTGCTCCTACAACACTTGCGGATGCTAACGCTTTAGATGAAAGGTCTCAATTAGAAGATAGAAAGTCTGAAGCAAAAGAAGTTGAAGCCTTTTTACCTCAAACCTTAATTTTGCAATTTGAAGCTGATGCTGAAGTTGTAGAACCTATTATTATCCCTCACTCTGAGGATGCCATTATATCCCATGAAGTTGAAGCAGTCGCTAAAGCTAAGGATGACGATGATGTCGTCATAGCTGTTGCTGAAGACGAAGACTTTCCCATCACCTCTATAGCTAATGTTGGTGACGAGAAAAATGAGGAAGAATATGATTCTCTTTCCCTACCTGATGTTGGACAGGACTTAGTTGATGATGATGATGATGATGATGACAATGATGATGATGATGACTTCACCATTCAATTTTACACAATACCTGTCCCCACTCAAAAAGGTGTCTCTCCCAGGGAATCTTCATCCCAGGGTGAGAAAGAGAAATCTCAAGAGAACCAGCACACCTCCTCCAAGAACAAATGTGTCACAGAAGATGGAAACCTGGCTGTTCTTTTCAGACCTATCGATCCCTAGAGAATTGCTCAATGCTCCAGGTTTGCTACCATTACTTCTCGTTCTCGATTCTATACTATCACCTTTTCTATTACTTGTGGTCGTCTAGATGAAAGGATATCTTCTATCCCAACATCTAGATCTCTTGTCGACCAACAGATGACTCAGCTAAGGGAGTCCCTCGACCAAACCTGAGTAAAAATTCCTCTTCATACCTTTGGTTGTGGTGAGTTCGACTTCCTCACAGATGTTGAAAGAGAGGAAGCACTCAAGGCCAAGGAACAACTTCGCATTCAACATCAACAGATTGAAGACAGCCTCAAGTTGGTCAAGTCAGTCGCTATTAAAGTTCTCCTAAAGGAGAGTCTAAAAATATTAACCTTGTCAAGGCTTAGGCTCATTTGCTTTCACAAGCTGAAAATGAACATCAAAGAGCATTGGCGCTGAGAGACCGTGACAAGAGATGGAGCGAAGATCGCTTAAAGAAAAGAATAAGTCCCCATCGTATCTCAAACGTCACAATCAGTGAACGGAAGAAAGATGGAGGAATGATCATCTTTATGGTCATCAACAGAGACAACCTTGATGCAGTCACTGAATATCCTTCCTACCTTGGTTAATATGGCTACAGTGAATGGCTGGAAATACGCAAGGCCATTCAGCGCTCAAAGTCAAGGCAAAAGCAAACGATCGAAGACATCCTCAATGATCTTATCAAGAAGATGTCCAGGTATGTTGGTATTCCTTCAGCACCATCATTGATGCCAGGTAGAAGAAGAAAACCTTCAGATCCTAATGATGGACTAACTCTGAGGAATGAACATCAAAGAACATTCTCTTCAGAAGAAATCCTAAAGGATTCGAAGAAGCCAGAATCTCTATGTTGAACCTTTCTCTGCCAGCGAAGGGTCCTTATACACCCAACACTGTGCACTTCAAGCCGGAGTATGGATTTATATTCATTAACTATGATGATGAATACAACTTTCAAAGAGTATCTGAGTTCCATCTCTATCCAATAGAACACCTTGAATTTCTAAGATCTTGGTTGAACAATGACCTAAATGGTAAGACGATGGACCGCAGGATCAGAAAGGAATATCTACGTCGAAAGAAGCTTGGAGAAGAAGTACCTGCTTACATCGACTACAACGACTTAGATTTGCTAAAACTTTCTGTCTTGTAAATCTTGTTTTATGTATATTTTTTCTTTCAGTGTACAACTTATATGTAATAAGTCCAAAACTTACTGTTGTAACACTTGTATATTTCCAATGAATAATATAAGTGTTCTCCAGTATCACTAAAAAAGATCCATGAAAAGAGTAATAGGGACATGTATCTATGAGTTCCAGTTTACTCTTACATTCACTAACAACTTTCATTTAGTAAACATGCTTTCAGTTTCAGTTATCACTCTTGTACTTGTTTCTCTTGAACTTGTAAATCCTTTACAACTTAAGAAAACTTCTATAAGAAAACTGTATCACTAAAAAAGATTCCAAGATAGATAAAAGGGACTTGTACTTTACTTGTAACTTTTCCTTACTATTGTATCTTAGGCAATTTTCTTTATGTTTCTTTGTCATTATCAAATAGAGTGAGATTGTTGATTCTCTCTCATTGATTTGATGATAATCCCTTTTACCTATCGAAGTATCGTGTTTCTGTTTATTCAGTTTCAGCAATTATCACTGAGTCTGTTCAATGATCGCTAAAACATCCATTGTAACTCTCCAGTGACTCTTATACTTCAAGAAGACAAAGCTCACACCCAAGAACCTTCAACAATGTCAAAGACATAAACTGAAGATTATAGACTAATGCGTTTGTGATCTGAAGCAGCATTCAGTGATTACGAACTAGTCAACATATGTGTGAAGAAGGCACAAGCCTCAGCGAATGCTGAAGAGACCTCCAGCTTCATCCCATCATTTAGCGGTCAAATGAAGCTTACCATGCACATTTGTTTTTATCTTGTTCTTCCACACACTAAGGACAAACCTATACCTTTTTTAGAGTATAGTATTGTACAGAGCCAATTAGTTGACTCTAGTGCTCACCAACTCTATGAAAAGATGTATGCTCATGAACAGACAAAAGGACTATTCACTATAGCAAAGGACAAACTTTCCTACAAAAGCTTGACACGTATTGTGTACCTTCTAAATTATATTTAATGCAATGAGTATAAATAGTTGGGTATTATCTACTCAGCTATAAAAATTGTCTTCCTCAGTCTAAGAAGCTTACCCAAGAAGTTACTTCTCTCACTACTCTCTCTAAAGAGAAACAACCACTTCAAGCAAGTGAAGAACACTTTTCCAAGTCTTTATTTCTTACAGCAAATCTCTTCTGTTTGCTAAGTGTATTTGTGTGTACCTCTAGATTGTTTAGATAGGTTTCTTTACCTTATCTTTTCTACAAACAATTTGTAAACTTTGTATTGATCCTTCTTTATCAATATATAATTTAAAAAGTGAAAGTTTTTGTGTTTGTATTCAACCCCCCCTCCCTTTCTTGTAACACCCCTTTTCTCCACATTTGCATATAACACATATTTCATTAACAAATAAATATAGTTTACACCATATTGGTCCCACTAATACAAGGATTCTTATATGTACAAATTTACATATGAAAAATTCCAAAATAAAATCCATGCACTAACACATGTATAACAACATGTATCTTCAAAATAAGCAATCATCAGGTTGATCTTCATAGCAGATAATATATAAGAAAAATATTTACATTTTCCCTTTCTCTTTACTATCCCTTGACCCCGTGATTCCTGCAATACACATTTTTGAAAACACAAAAATGAGTGTTAGACCAGATGGTCTAGTGAGGAAATCTCTTCTTTGCAAATACATGGTGATGAACACCAAAATCTGATAAAATAACTTTTACACAGCAGTGATTGCATTTCAGCAAGAGAATGTAACTTGATTTGATAAACAAAATATGTGGCCTACAATTTGCTTCAACATATAATCCAAATGCATCTCTCTAAAACCTAGAGCTCAAAATAGAACTCTAACTCAATGGGCCAGAGCACCTTTGGCTCAATGGGCCAGAGCTCCTCTGCCCTTACCAACCAGAGCCTCTGGTTCTACTAACTAGAGTCTCTATATCTAAGTGATACCATACTCAACCAGAGATCTTCTTGTTTATTAGTGACTCTAATTTAAGGAATCTTCCACAGTTAAAAGATGTATAAAATAGCTCTGATTCTTAATTTTGTTTATAAATATTTTTGAAGAAATAAATAAATTTAAAGATAAAAATATGATACAGAACTAAGATACAAAGCTTCTGTATGAAACATACAGAGTCTTTGGTTTATAAAATTCCCAAAGTATTTAAAGCCTTTTCACATAACCAGAGGTCCTCTGGTCCTTGTATAAGACCAACCAGAACCCCTCTATATGTATTAAAATTTTGATAGAAAACTTAGGAAATGAAAGCCTCAAATGACAAACCATTTTACCCTTTACAATAACATGTAGATTATTATTTCTAAAGAGAACAATATCTCTAATTCACCAAATCACAAACAAATGTTGATTTACAGCTATTGTATCTAATTAGTGATAATAACAATAGTTATAATAATATCCACATTTGACAATGCCTCCCTTATTCCATGATACATCTCTCCTTGATATGCCACCCTTAATCCTTCTTTAAAACAGGGTTACTTGCCAGAACAGACAAAAGTCACCATGTCTGGAAGTACCCATCACCCAGTTCCAAGCCAGAACAGACAAATGTCACCACGTCTGGGGGAACTAACTCTTAAAACAAGTTTCATTCCAGAATAGACAAAAGTCACCACGTCTGGAAGAAATATTTCTCAAAATACAGTTTCATACCAAAACAGACTTACGTCACCATGTTTGGCAGAAACATTTTCTTTTTACTTTAAAAGATATAAAATTCCCCCTTTTCACCCAAAAAAAAAAAAAAAAAAAAAAAAAACTTAAACCCAAATAAATGTTAATTTGTGAAAATCCAAAATAAACAAAACCCAATTTCCACATTTAAACTTGAACGGATTGTTTTTATCCGGACAAGCTATCCGGCCAACACATGTCCGGACTAGCTTAGTCGGACTCTCTATCCGGTCAACATACTTGAGCAACAAAGCACCCATATCCAGACGCACACCCTATCCAAATAACATAAAATTCTGAATCCAAAAATCCCTTGATCGGATGTACCCTTATCGGACAATGACTATCCAGGTACGATCACTCTCCGGTCAACACTTTAGTCGGTCTTTGCTTTGTCCAGACAACACTATGTCCGGATGTAAGTTAAATAACATCTCAACACATAGTCCGATTAACATTATGGTCGGACACTCCTATATCGAACAACACTGTGTCCGGTGAATAATCTTTCTCCGGTCATTAAATATAGTCAAGAATAATTTCAAATTTTCATATATCCATAAATCAAAATTCGAATTCAGTGATCAAAACATAAGAATAAGTTGTTTAAAAAAAACACATACCTTTATGCAAGTTCAGATTTTGAAGAAGGAATAGCAATACGAATCAAAATCCTCAGCTTTCCAAATAATGCAAGCAACCCACAGAAACACTTTCTCACTCAAAATTTCTAAAAATGGCAAAAAAAAGTTTGCCTCATTCCTTTTCCCTTTTATTTATACTTTCCATAAATGGAAAGCCAGTTACCCACACCCTTCTTATACATGCATGTATTTTACATACATAACCCATGCATGCAAACATATTCATGCACACACAATTACATCTCATGCATACATACATATACACAACATATAAACATATACACCCACATATTTAAAATCATGCATATATTCCCATGCATAAAAATACATATAATCACATATTAAACTCATGTAAGCATGTATTCACATGAACAATTATAACAATTAATCATATAATAAATACCTTGGGTGATAACCAGAACCCGGTTATCACATTATCCACCCTTCAAAATAATTTTGTCCTGGAATTCATTCAATCAAATAGCCACAGATACTCGGTTCTCATTTCAGATTCTAACTCCCAGGTTGCTTCAGAATCGTTGTGGTAATGCCACTAAACTTTTACCAAACTAATCTCTTTATTCCGCAGAACCTTGGTTTTCTGATCAATTATTGCTTCTGGTGTTTCCACAAAGTTCAGTTTACTGTCTAATCTAACTTCTGGTAGTGGCACTGCCAGACTCGGTTTTGCCAAACACTTCCGTAGATTAGACCTGTGGAAAGTGTTATGAATCGAACTAAGCTCCTCTAGTAGCTCCAACTGATACGCAACCATTCCGACTCGCTTGCAGATTCTAAATGGGCTGATGTATCTTGTACTGAGCTTACCTCTTTTACATAATCTGACTACCCCTTTCCACAGTGAAACTATCAGCATTACCTGATCTCCCACAAAGAATTCAATCGGCTTACGGCGTCTATCAGCATAACTCTTCTGACGGTCTTGAGCTATTTTAATATTTTCTCTGATTTGCTCAATTTTCTCAAAAGTGACTTGAACAATTTTTGGTCCTGTTAATTTTCTTTCACCTACTTCATTCCAACACAGCGGTGTTTTGCACTTACAACCATACAAGACCTCATACGATGCCACCTGAATGCTAGAGTGATAACTATTGTTGTAGGCAAACTCAATTAACGACAAATGATCTTTCGAAATCTATAACACAAGCCCTTAACACACCTTCAAGAGTTTGAATTGTTTTTTCACTCTACCCGTCAGTCTATGGATTATGTGCCGCACTCAACCGAATCTGAGAACCTAAAGCTTTCTGAAAATTTTCCCAAAATTTTGATGTGAAACGACTATCCCTGTCTGAGATGATAGACAACGAAACCCCACGTTGTAATAACCGGATCCTGGTTATTACCCAAGGAATTTAATACGTGATTATTTTATTAAATGATTACGTGATAGCATGATAAACTGATATATTTGATACATGCTGGTATGCGAATTTGTGCATTTATTTGGATCAAGGTATATATATATATATATATATATGTATGCATAAATGATGGAAGTTTATAATTATATGCATGCATGAGTATGGGGTATGTATGTATATATGTATGCATGGTGGGGTTATATGCATGAGGTGGAAAGAGGAAAGGAAGGCGGTTAGCCGACCTTTCCTTATTTGGGAAGTATAAATAGGAGGCTTAGCCTCTTCATTTGCTTTCCTGCTATTTTGAGAAAATTGAGAGGTTTAAAGAAGAGTTGTCCGGTTTGCTAAAAGGAAGTGATTTCAAGTTGATTGCAAGTATCAAGTTTTAAAAGGGATCGATTTCTAGCGTTTTGGTTTCAAAAGCTTTATAAGGTGAGTGGTTTCTAAACCTTTTTGTATAAAGATTCTACTGGTTTTATTTGCATGCTTCGTATTGATATCCTTTGGAAAGAAACCTTGATTATATTGTTTAAGTGTTTATCTGGACAAGGAGTGACCGGATAAGTATTTAAACCGGACAAGCCTTGAGCGGCTTATTGTCCGGATTAGTGTAAACCGGATAAGCCTTAAGCGGCTTATTGACCGGACTAGTTTAAACMGGACAAGCCATGAGCGGTTTGTTGTCCGKAGTTGGTAAACCGGTTGAGTRTTGAGCRGTTTATAATTGGTAGTATTACTTAAAATTTTTATACTGAGAAGTAGGAATACGACCACATGGGGAGCGGTTTATTTTTAAACCGGACAAGTCTTGAACGGACTGTTGTCCGGATTTGATATTCGTTCAAATATGAGTTTGTTCTAAGTGTAAACCGTTCAAAGAGTATGTGGTATGTTGACCGGATTTGATGTCCGGATAAAGTGAATTTTAGTACAAGTATTTAAACCGAACGATTGTTGACCGGACTTGTTGACCGGATTTGTTGACCGGATTTGAGTTGATGTCATGTTCTTAGAAAGAAATTATTATTTTATCATAAAAAATGAAGTTTTGATATAAATGTTTTCAAACTGATAACAATTCCAATGACTGCGGTCGATTCGGAATTATTTTATAAATGCTTTGATGAAGTGATAAGGGTGGCATATCAAGGAGAGGTGTCCATTTGATATAAGGGTGGCATATCAAGGAGAGGTGTCCATTTGATATAAGGGTGGCATATCAAGGAGAG
>NC_037538.1:16285735-16287837 GCF_001531365.2 Cynara cardunculus var. scolymus
TTAAAACCTTTTTATTGGTGGCCAGGATTGAAAAGAGATATAGCACGGTATGTGGAACAGTGTCTAACATGTTTACAGGTCAAGATTGAACACCAAAGACCTTATGGAAGCCTTCGATCTTTGGAAATACCTATATGGAAATGGGATCACATTACCATGGATTTTGTTATGAAATTACCACGAACACCAAAAGGATATGAYGCGATTTGGGTAATTGTGGATMGTTTATCTAAATCTGCACATTTTCTACCGATAAGAGAGATATACTCTTTAGAAAAGCTAGCGCAGATTTACATTAAAGAAATTGTTACTAGACACTATGTTCCCTTGTCTATTATCTCTGATAGAGACAGTCGGTTTACTTCAAAATTCTGGGGAGGATTACAGAAAGCTCTGGGGTCCAAAATTCGATTAAGTACAGCTTATCATCCACAGACTGATGGACAGAGTGAAAGGACTATTCAAACTCTTGAAGATATGTTGAGAAGTTGTATTATTGACTTCGGAGGATCATGGGAAGATCACTTACCATTAATAGAGTTTGCATATAACAACAGTTATCATTCCAGCATCCAAGTGGCACCGTATGAAGTGTTGTATGGACGTAAATTCCGAACGCCATTGTGTTGGAATGAAGTAGGTGAGAAACAGTTGACAGGTCCTGAAATTGTCCAAGAAACTTCTGAAAAGATCGAACAAATCTGTGAAAGAATCAAAACTGAAAAGATCGCCAGAAAAGTTATGCAGATAATCGTCGAAAGCCGATTGAGTTTGGTATAGGTGATTTTGTGATGTTAAAAATTTCTCCATGGAAGGGTGTTATCAGATTCGGGAAGAAAGGAAAGCTCAGTCCTAGATATGTTGGGCCATTCAGAATATGTAAGTGAATTGGGCCAATAGCATATCAGTAAGAGCTACCAGAAGACCTGAGTCAAATTCATAACACTTTTCATGTGTCGAACCTGCGGAAATGTTTGGCTGATCCGAATCTAGCTGTACATTTGCCAAAAATTCAATTAGACTGTAAATTGAATTTTGTAGAGACACTAGAAGCCGTGGAAGATAGAAAGATCAGGGTATTGAGAAACAAAGAGATAAGTCTGGTTAAAGTACAGTGGAAGTTTCACAAAAGACCGGAAGCGACATGGGAATTGGAGTCAAAGATGAGATCAGAATACCCGTGGCTTTTTGGTTAAAGGAATTCCGGGACGGAATTCTCTTGAGGGGTGGATAATGTAATAACCGGATCCTGGTTATTACCCAAGGTATTTAATACGTGATTATTTTATTAAATGATTATGTGATAGCATGATAAACTGATATATTTGATACATGCTGGTATGCGAATTTGTGCATTTATTTGGATAAAGGTATATATTTATATATATATATATATATATATTTATGTATGCATAAATGATGGAAGTTTATAATTATATGCATGCATGAGTATGGGGTATGTATGTATATATGTATGCATGGTGGGGTTATATGCATGAGGTGGAAAGAGGAAAGGAAGGCGGTTAGCCGACCTTTCCTTATTTGGGAAGTAWAAATAGGAGGCTTAGCCTCTTCATTTGCTTTCCTGCTATTTTGAGAAAATTGAGAGGTTTAAAGAAGAGTTGTCCGGTTTGCTAAAAGGAAGTGATTTCAAGTTGRTTGCAAGTATCAAGTTTTAAAAGGGATCGATTTCTAGCGTTTTGGTTTCAAAAGTTTTATAAAGTGAGTGGTTTCTAAACCTTTTTGTATAAAGATTCTACTGGTTTTATTTGCATGCTTCATATTGATATCTTTTGGAAAGAAACCTTGATTATATTGTTTAAGTGTTTATCCGGACAAGGAGTGACCGGATAAGTATTTAAACCGGACAAGTCTTGAGCGGCTTATTGTCCGGATTAGTGTAAACCGGATAAGCCTTAAGCGGCTTATTGACCGGACTAGTTTAAACMGGACAAGCCATGAGCGGTTTGTTGTCCGTAGTTGGTAAACCGGTTGAGTATTGAGCGGTTTATAATTGGTAGTATTACTTAAAAAATTTATACTGAGAAGTAGGAATACGACCACATGGGGAGCGGTTTATTTTTAAACCGGACAAGTCTTGA
>NC_037538.1:16287849-16290327 GCF_001531365.2 Cynara cardunculus var. scolymus
CATTGTCTGTGTGTGGTATTATATAACTCTTTCTATTATATCCCTTAAGACTACCGTGATCTGGAATCTTTATTTCTTTGTGATTTAAAGATTTAGGATCAAGGTTCTTATTGGAAATCATAGTCTGAATATTATTGAGAAGGAAACGTCAGGTTTTATCTGAATCTTTGTTTAAACCTCGTTTAATAAAGAAAAGGTTTAAAATGATATGAAATGGAACCCAATTGGTTCAAAGGTATGGAATTTGTATAGCTGTGTGGTTAGCTTGAAGGTGGGAAATAATTTGTTATTACCTACTTTTATATTCATATATTATTATGTATATATGAATAGTTGTTTTATAAAGATTTTGGTGATCCTTCACCCTGCAATTACATGATTAGGATAACTCACTAGACTTTTCAGTCTAACCCTCATTTTTGTGATTTTAAAATGTGTATTACAGGAGGTGTAGAAGGTAAAGGAAAGGAAAAGATTTAATGCTTTTCTTATATGCATTTTGGTTGAGGAATTGCTTTTGATGATTAGTTTGTTATCTAGTACAAGATTGTATTATGAATTTTTGGACCTTGTATTTGGTCATGATAGTATTCTTGTACTAAGGGACCCAGATGTATATGAATATGTATTTCTTTGGTATGAAATATGTGTTACATGCAATGTGTGGGTTGGGGCGTTACAGAATGGTATCAGAGCCTGAGTTTAAGGGATTTAGGTATTTTAACAGCATGATACCTAGACTTAAACTGTTTTATTGCATGTTAAGGGTCCCGGACATAGTTAGCACCATTGGAAATAAATATGATAAGTTGAAAGAAAAGTGTGTAAGGTAAATTTTAATTACATCTGACCAGTGTAATTATAAATTTACAGGTACATATCTGAACTTGAATACTTTATTCTATTTGGGAATGTGAATACGTGAATATTAATATTAAATTCTACAGATGTCTAACCGAACTAGAAGATCTGAAAGAATAGCTCGTCCAGAATCTGAGGAAAGGGAAGAATCTTTAGTTAATCTTCCAACTAGTACGGCCGGAAATAGAGGTCGAGGAAGAAGTCAGTCTCAGGGAAGGAGTCAATTTGAAATACATTCTGAGCAGGAAGAATCACACTCTGGGAATGTTCAGGGAGGAACAGTACCACACCCAGAATATATAACCCGAGATGTGTTAGCAGAGGAAATGGGGAAATTACGAGAAACTTTGATATCTATTATGGGGATACCAGCTAGGGTGGAAACAGAAAGAGTAGAAGTTTATCCATCTACTCCAATTACTCATAATAAAGAAGGAGATATTAAGACATTCTTAGCGTGTAAACCACCAACCTTCTCTGGAGAAAGAGATCCGGTGAAGGCAATGTGCTGGATCAAGGAGATGGAATATGTGTTCAACACCATTCGGTGCCCGAAAATAGATAAAGTATGATTTGCTGTTTTAGTATTGAAGTCGAATGCTTTATTCTGGTGGGAAGTGGAATCGTCTACCAGAACGGATGTTTATAGACTATGTCATGGATAGAATTCGTGGATCGATTCAAAAATCAGTTCTGTCCTAAAACGGCTGTGAGACAAATGGAGGAAGATTTCCTGAAGCTAGAACAAGGAAATAAAACAGTAAGGGAGTATACTGAAAAATTTATTGAATACTCTCGTTTTGCCGAACATTATGTTTCAACTGAATCAAGAAAGATAGAAAGATTTATTTGGGGTCTGAAGCCCTCAATAAGGGAATTCGTTATTGCTATGAACCCCAATACCTTTCTACTGACAGTAGAGGCAGCTGAAGTGACTGAAAGAAACAAGAATAGACAATCAGAAGGAAAGGTTGTTGAGAAACGAAAATGGAAAGGACCTTCATCCTTTCGAGGACCCAAGACTGTGAGATATGACAATCGATCTGAACAAAAGAGCAGTGCGAAAGTTCATCAGGGTAAAGATAAGATGGATCCAAGGAAGTGTTACAAGTGTGGTGAAGCAGGCCATCTGTCCAGAAATTGCCCAACCAACAAAAAGTGTTTTAATTGCAACTCTCCGGATCATATTCGACCGAATTGTCCCATGCTAAGAAATCCGCAGTTAACAATGGGGAGTAATGCATCGGATAATCGGGGAAGAACTACTGGGAACCAAGGAGGACAAGGAGGGGCACGGGGACGATCCTTCCAAATGACTAAAAATGAGGCGGAAGCATCACCAGATGTAGTAACAGGTACTTTTCTCCTGAATTCAATACGTGCTAAAGTGTTATTTGACTCTGGTGCAAACTTTTCGTTTGTATCACCATTGTTTGCTCAAATTGCATGTCTGAATTCTGTGCTGCTTGATGATAAATTAGTAGTTGATACTGCTAATAATCAAGAAACTGTTACTAGTATGTTCAATAACTGTATAATTGTTATTGAAAACTTTGAACTTCCGATCCGGTTATTTCCTATGCCAATGAAAGAATTTGACATAGTAGTGGGTATGGA